>NW_005199770.1:28787-107564 GCF_000372725.1 Emiliania huxleyi CCMP1516
GCCTTTGGCTGTTCCGCCCTCACGATCTGGCCTGCCGTTGCGCACTGCGGAGGGGGGGGGGGGGGGGGCGGCCATCCGCTCAGCGCCTTACATGCTAACGCCTAGTCCCCCTCGTACGCGCAGGCGCGGGCGCCGCGCTCCTCGCGACCAACCTCCTGCCGGCGCCGCTCGCGGCTCTCCGCTCGGACGCCATCGTGCACGAGATGGAGACGGCCGACACGATCATGGGCGAGGCGCAGAAGGACTCGTCCGAGGGCTCCACCGCTGCGGCTGGCGCCGAGAGCCCCGTCACGTTGAAGAGCATCATGGCCGAGTTCGCGGCGTTCAAGAGCGACATGCAGAAGAAGGACGCGGCGTTGGCTGACTTCAAGGAGGAGACGCAGAAGAAGGACGAGGCGTTCAAGGAGGAGATGATGAAGAAGGACGAGGCGTTCAAGGAGGAGATGCAGAAGAAGGAGCAGGAGGTGCAGAAGAAGGACGAGGCGTTCAAGGAGGAGATGAAGAAGAAGGACGCGGCGTTGGCTGACTTCAAGGAGGAGATGAAGAAGAAGGACGAGGCGTTCAAGGAGGAGACGCAGAAGAAGGACGAGACGTTCAAGGAGGCGATGAAGAAGAAGGACGAGATGATCGCCGAGCTACTCGCCGCGCTCAAGAGCAAGACGGACCACAAGCAGGTCCAGATGTCGGCCGGCGGCGAGGTGGTCGAGCTGGTGAGCGCCGCGGAGCTCAAGGCGGTGGAGGCGCGCGTGCAGGCTGCTGAAGAGCGCGTCGAGGAGTGCGTCGCTCAGAACGCCGCGCAAGACGCCAAGATCGGCGCGCTCCGCGACAAGCCGGCCCCGCCCAACCCGCCGGCGGCCGCGGCTCGCCCGCCGGCAGCGGCGCGGCGGCAGCTCTCCTCCGCGACTGGCGACGAGACCGAGTTCGCCATCACGGGGAGGAAAGCGACGCTCTCCTTCAACAGCCGCACGCCCGACCTGACGGCGACCCGCCTGACCGGCGAGGGAGGCGGCAAGCTGACGTGCAGCGGCGAGCTGCACGCGACGGACTTTGTCACGGCGGACGGGGAGAGTGTCACCGAGCGGATCGAAGCGCTTCGCGGCAATTTCACTGAGTTCGTCACGGAGCAGCTCAAGGACGGTGTCTCGCAGGGGCTCGCGGGCGTGAGCGAGGAGCTCGAGGCGGTTCGCAAGTTTGTGGGCATGGTGCCACCGTCGCCGCCGTCGCCTCCGTCGCCTCCGTCGCCGCCGCTTGCGCCGCCTCCGGTAGCGCCGCCTCCGACCTTTCCGCCAGCGTGCGTTTGGTCGGATTGCACAGTTGAGTCCCTCAACCTCGCCGAGACCAACTCCAACCTGAAGGGCTTCCAGGGCGGCTACGTCACCGACGCACACGCCTACTACGTGCCGTTCCACAATGGCGCGTACCACGGCTACGCGGCGCGCGTCTCGCTCTCCGACTTCTCCTCCTCGGGCGTCGAGTACCTCAACCTCGCCGACACAAACTCCAACCTGAAGGGATTCCGGGGCGGCTTCGCCACCGACGCACACGCCTACTACGTGCCGTCCTACAACGGCGCGCGACACGGCTACGCGGTGCGCGTCTCGCTCTCCGACTTCTCCTCCTCGGGCGTCGAGTACCTAAACCTCGCCGACACAAACTCCAACCTGATCAGCTTCAGTCGCGGCTTCGTCACTGACGCACACGCCTACTACGTGCCGTACCACAACGGCGGGTGGAGCGGCTACGCGGTGCGTGTCTCGCTCTCCGACTTCTCCTCCTCGGGCGTCGAGTACCTCAACCTCGCCGACACGAACTCCAACCTGAAGGGATTCATTGGCGGCTTCGCCACCGAAGCACACGCCTACTACGTGCCGTGGGACTACGGCGCGCGCAGCGGCTACGCGGCGCGCGTCTCGCTCTCCGACTTCTCCTCCTCGGGCGTCGAGTACCTAAACCTCGCCGACACCAACTCCAACCTGAAGGAATTCTATGGCGGCTTCGTCACTGACACACACGCCTACTACGTGCCGTACAGTCACGGCTACGCGGCGCGCGTCTCGCTCTCCGACTTCTCCTCCTCGGGCGTCGAGTACCTCAACCTCGCCGACACAAACTCCAACCTGATCGGCTTCGTTGGCGGCTTCGCCACCGACGCACACGCCTACTACGTGCCGCACAACAACGGCGGGTGGAGCGGCTACGCGGTGCGTGTCTCGCTCTCCGACTTCTCCCCCTCGGGCGTCGAGTACCTCAACCTCGCCGACACGAACTCGAACCTGAAGGGCTTCGACGGCGGCTTCGCCACCGACGCACACGCCTACTACGTGCCGTACCACAACGACGGCGGGCGGAGCGGCTACGCGGCTCGCGTCTCGCTCTCCATCTAAGGAACTCAGGGGGTCGTCTGCCGCTTGTGTCCCTCCCCCCCGCCCCCATCTATTGGGAAGGCCTCTGCGCTCTGGGTCGTCCTGGGTCTCTTTCGAGGGTCTCTTGTAGTGGGTGCATTGGGTTGGGGTAGGCCCCTCTCTGCACCACGAGACAGTGGTGGACGGGAGGCGCGAACAGCGCCATCTTGGGTCTTCACGCCGACCAGTGCTCCCGTCAGTGACAAGGAAGAGGGGCTGAGTGGCCTTCTCAGCCGCCGGCCGCGCGTGCGTGACTCCGTCTACTGTTAACGAACCACGAGCCCTGGTTGCGCCTCGGCAGCAGAGAGTATTCCACCGCCATATCGTTTTTATCGCGGGGATCAAGAAAGAAGCACGTCATGAAAATTGAAATTTGCGTACGTAAAAAAGTGAAGTGCGTGCCTCGACCCCCCCCCCCCCCCCTTGGTTGTGTCATTGTGAGGGAGAGATTTTTAGCAATACCAAACAACTCTAACACTCACACGTCATTTGGGGCCTGGAGCCCTGTTCACGCGCGCGCGAGACGTGCAGACAGGGTTGCCCGGTGAGAGCGAATGGCGCGGTTCACGCTGTCCGGACACCGGAGTGCCAGAGAGTGTCCGATGCCCTCACTACTCGCTCTCCGACCCGACGGTTACCACCGGCTGCTCCCGCTGCATTCCGTCTTGGGCTGGCCCTCGCGGCTTTGGGCTCGCCGACTCAGCTCTCTCGTTCGCTGCACTGGCGCGGCACCTCGCAACAAGGAGGAGGGCTCGCACGTGCTCCCCTTGCCCCACCACCTCGTGTGTGTGGAGAAGTTTACCTTACCTTACCTTACCTCTGCCAACGAGGCCAGGCCGTCCCGTTTTGATCTCTCGGTCTGTGGGGGGCCGAGCCGCCTCGGGGAGGGTGGCGGGCGGGCGGGCGTTTTGAAAGACAGAAAACAGAAAACAAGAGGGGGCCCGGGGGCCCGGGGACCCACTGGGAGTAGAAAATACGCCCAAGGGGGCCAAGGAGGCGGCGCGGGGAAGCAGCATCAAGTGAGAGCAGGAAGGATGACGCTTAGGGTGGCTTTGAACAAGGGTTTCCAGGGTTTAGATCAGTATTGGTGTCGGCGCACATCCCCACATGAGGTCAGCGGCGCGCAGTGCCTCTCTCGCAGGCTGGATTTGGCTGTTTTTGAGCTTGTTTTTGTTTTGATTCAGACAGGTGGGCGGCCCGACCCCCTCAGAGGCGGCGGGCGGGCGCCCACAGACCGAGAGATCAAAACGGGACGGCCCGGGGCTAGCAGTAGCACGAGTAGGAGCACCTTGTGACTGTGCCCTGGCAAAATCGTCCCGATTTCGATGCGCGATTTAGCTAAGTCCCAGAGCCGTTTACGCATGAGGGGGCCCCCTCACCAGCCTAGGGCTCGCGCTTCTGGCCCGAGGTGTCGCCGCTGCCTCCCGCGCCCTCCGGCGCCTGCTGCTACTGCCGGTCGGCCGGTCGGGTCCGCGCGACGGCTCCATCCTCGAGACGTAGCGGTCGCTGAGCGCTTTCTCGACCGCTACGTCTTCCAGTGCACCCACCCACCGCGACCCTCGAACCTGCGCTGCGCGGCGCAGTTGCTGCCGAGCGAGACGCCCCCGCCCGCGCAGGGGCGGCATCACCAGACGCTACCGCATGGCCGAGCAGCGAGCAGTGTGTGCCGCAGTGCCCGTCCGGGCCCTCTTGCAGCTGCCTCTATTGGGCGTAAACCGCGGATATAAGGGTCTATACGGAGGTGGGTGGCCTCTTAGAGGTATGGGAGCCGCTGGCACCGCGCTGGGCGCCGCGGATGCACGTACGAACGAACATTATGAAATCGGGACGATTTTGACCCAAAAATCACAAGGTGTAGCACTACGACCTACACACGACTCTGTCGACTCTGAGCGTACACTCCCGGCCACCACACCCTGATGACAGATGTGAGATGAGAGCGAGATCGATGTCATGACATTTTCGCGGGTGACCGGTGTGTTTTTCTTACCTGTTTTTTCGAAAATTCCCTAACCTCCTCATAACCGAATCCAGCTGCGCGCCTAGTCGTCCTCCATCCTCCACCACGCTGCGTCCCCCATCGCCCCGCTAGCCGTCCTGCTTGGCGAGGCTATCGAGCAAGTCCTGCGGGGGTGGGGGGGTGGGGGGGGGTGGGGGGGGGCTGTCAGTCTCGGCGCGGGGCGCGTCGAGAGGGCGCCTCGGCCGCCGCGCCTGCTGCTCGCGCTTCTTGAGGCCGCTCGAGACGCCGTTGAGGGCCACGAGAGCGGTGCGGTGTCGCACCGAGTACTGCGGGTGCGCGCGCGCCCACGCGAGCAGCTCCTGCGGCGGCAGGTAGAGCGCGCGGAGGTAGTCCTCGACATGCGCCATCGACGGGGCCATCTCGGGCAGCAGCTTGCGCAGCGCCGCCTGCAGCGTCTTGACGTCGAGCGACATCTGGGCGCGGCCCTCGTCGGACGCCTTCTTGACGCCGGCGTACCCGTCCACCAAGTGCTCGCAGATGGCGCCGATCGCCTCGCCGACGAGAGTCCTGTACGCCGGCGATTCGGAGAGTGAGTCCGCAATCGACTCGCTCGTTCATTGGGCGCCTCGTCGAGGAGGGTCCTGTACGCCGCCACCGGCACGCCGAGCTGCGACAGGGAGCCCGCCAGCTGCTGCACGTGCTGCACCAGCTGGTCGACGTACGGAGAGTGCTGTGTGTGGGCCAGAGTCACCGCGAAAGTCACCGGTCTCGGCCCGAGACGCCCCCGCCCCCCGGCGCCCCCCAGAGGTCGCCTGCGGGTGCGCCGCGGTGCGGGCACGTCAGGAGGGCTCCCACGCACCCTTGGAGCCGGTCGGCACTCGACCGTTCGACGCGCACGGCACTCTGGCGCGGCGCGCTGGGTCGGGTCGCCACGCACGGCGGCAGTCACGCGGGCCTTGGGCCGCCCCGGAAGCCGAGACTGTGCACGCGGGGAGGCTGCGGGGCCTCGCATGCAAAAGGGCGCGCCTCCAAAGCCGACCGTTCCGGCGGGGTGGCGTCAGCGCGTGGTCCAGCGCTGTTGGTCGCTCAGCGCGCAGGCCATAGCAAGAAACTGACCTCCTCTCCCCATTCCTCTTCCTCTCTAGGTATCAACCTGCACGCCTTGCATAATGCTACTTAGCGTCATCCAGCTGGTGGCGAGGCCGATGTTCCAGGGCGGCGCGGGCGCGATCGAGCGCGACCTGGCGGACGTGCACGCGAACCTGAGCGACATCAAGGAGGGGCGCGAGCCGGCCGACTTCCGCAGCGGCACCACCCGCCGCTCGCGCCGCGCCGCGCCCGCCCTCTCGGGCTTTGCGCAGCTCATGCTGCAGATGCTCGCGCAGCGGGGCGTGTACGGCACGGCGGCGGGTCCGGCCAACGAGTCGGCGGCCTCGTCCGCCATGACGGAGCGCGAGGTGCGGCGCGCGCTCGCCCTGCTGCACCCGCACCGCATCGGCCAGCCGGGCTTCACCCCGCTGACGGCGGGCTGCGGCTTCGCCCTCAAGGGCCTGTACGACAAGGCGCACGTCTGCCGGCGGCGCCGTCGGACGGGCGCGCGGGGCCGGCAGCCGATGGAGTACTGGCTGCCGGCGCCGCGCGGCGCGGGCGCGTTCGCCTGAGGCGGCGAGGGGGCTGAGTGAGAGGCGGGCGCTCTGATCCACGCAGTGCCCAACTGCGTGGGGAACTGCGTGGATCAGAGTTGTGCGCGCGCGTGCGGCCCTCCGCTGCGGCGCTGGCGCCTGCGTGGGGAACTGCGTGGATCAGAGTTGTGCGCGCGCGTGCGGCCCTCCGCTGCGGCGCTGGCGCCACGTTTTGTTTAACCGCGCAAAGCGCGGCGAGGGCGCGGCTTGGTGGGAATGGGTGCGGGTGGAGCGATGTGATGGCAGCACAGGCGCCGCTGGCAGCGGCGACGTCAGCGGCATGGACAGAGGCGAGGATGGCGGGGCGCGGCAGCCCGGCAGGGCGGCGGGTGCGGGGCGGCGGGGCGGCGGCTTCGGTGGGCCGGCGGCGCCTCTGGGCTTCAGCTGCGCGCAGGGCGTCGCAGCAAGCAGCTGGGACCCTGGGGGGGGGAGAGGGCGGTCGGAGAGGACGGCGTCTAGGCGATCTCCTCCAAAAAGAAATTCAGAAAATTTCAAGCATTCGCAGCCGTCAGACCTCTCGCCCGCGCTGCTCGGCGAGGAAGCGGAGCGCGTCGACGTGGCCGTTGAGAGCGGCGGCGTGCGGTGGCGTGGCTTAGCTTGTGCACGTTATTCTCGCGCAGGACTATCTATATTTACTTACATTCTCCCTGGGCCGTCTATATTCTCGAGAATATTCTCGAATATTGAGAATATTTTGACCACGCGTAGGTCGACAGAGGCCAAAAGTCGCTCCCATACCCGCTCAGAACCTCCAAAACTTAAAGATTTCAGTCGGCCTCGACCCGAAACCTACTGTTGAGGGGGGAAATAGCTGTTTCGAGCTCTCTCGTCAAGACCGTTTTCGATGCCGCAGCGGTACGTCAAGAATATTCAAGAATATCTTTAGACTCGAGGTCTACTAAGGTCAAGGGTTGCGGAAAGCTCGTATATTCTTGAGGGAAAAGCCGGCAAGAGGCTTTGATTCTTGCCCCGAGAGACCGGCTAGGGGAGCCGTGCCGGCACCAACTTTAGCCGTGAATATATCCAGATCCCCCCATGAAACAAAGACCAAACTTCTCCCACATAGCCATTAGGACCCAGTAACTAAAATATGTTGGGCAGGGCAATTTGTTAATGGCAGAAAAAGAATGGTGGCAGTGGCCCACTATGGCCCACTAGGTGATTCACGGATATAGTAGCGATGAGCTCACTAGCTAGAGCTCACACTAGAGGCCGTCATCGCATTCGCACCTTCCTGGGACCCAGCGCTGACCCTTGATTGTCGTTGCCGTCTCTCCCTTCTCGACTGTCTGTGCTTGTGCGTCTTGGGTCCCGGGGTTGTGTTTTTGTGTGAAGAAGGCTGCCATAGCCGCAGCTGCGGCCGCACCACCCGGCGAGGCCATCCTCGCGCGCACGGACGCTACAGGCGCGGGCGCGGGGGTTGATGGTGCGTATGTGGCGGAGATGATGGAGGCGCTCGCCGCGTGCGGCGATTGAGCGCCTCCCTCTCTCTCCGGCTGCGCGCCTGACCGGTGCGGCCTCCGAGTCGGCGTCTAGCGCGCGATAAGGTTTTTGCTCGCCTTCCCTCGGACCACGTGTTGCGTGACTGTCTCTGTGCGATTTCGGGCCCTGGGTTGTCCGTTTATCTTTATGTGAAGAAGGTGCGTTTACGTGAAGAGGTACGCACCGCCGTCCTGAGGCTTCCACTCCTTGCGCGCTCCTCCGTTCCTGCGCACGCGGGAAGCTTCTCTGTGAAGGCGTGCGCCCCCGCTCCCCGCATCCACCCCGCCCCACTCCACTCCGGTCGACCAACGCGCGACGCATCAGCTGGTGCCGGCGCCGGCGCCGGCAGTGGAAGCGCCACCACCGCCAGAGTTGCCGCCGCTTCTGCACCGCCCCCGCACCGGAGCCGGTCATACTCGTGCGTCAACGCGCGCACCGCGTCGCACCCGCACCCGCACTCGCGCTCGCCCGCCGCGTTGCGGCCTCGCCACCGCAGCCGCCGCAGCCGCCGCAGCCGCCACCGCCGCCGCATCCACCGCCCGCCCCGTCTCCCCTCCGCACCCCACGCCCCGCCTCGCCCGCGCTCGCCCGCGCTCGCCCGCGCTCGCCCGCGCTCGCGCTTGCGCTCGCCCGCCGCGCTGAGGTCTCTCCTCCACAGCCGCCGCTGCCGCTGCCGCTGCCGCTGCCGCCACTGCCGCCACCTATGCGCCCCCGCGCCCGCACTTGCGAGCAAGCCGCGCCGCGCACGAGCACGCTGCGCTCACGCCAAGCCCGCGCCCGCGCGCCCGCGCCCGCCCGCCGCGATGCTGCCGGCCTCCCCATAGCCTCTGCCTCTGCCGCTGCCGCCACCTCTGCCGCTGCCGCTGCATCTGCCGCCGCCGCCGCCGCCGCCGCTCGACACTCCTTCCCCCCGCTGCATCCCTCAGGGAGACGGAATGTCCGCCCAACTCGACATTGATGAGACGAGCTTCGTGTCGTCCTTCTTCAATGACGCTTATCCCAACTGGAGCGCCGAGCAGGTTGAGCAGGCAGCGGAGAGGACGCTGCGAGCAGTCAAGAACCTACGCGACCTTGGCATCCTCATCTCGGTCACCGAGGAGGCCGAATTCGACAAGGAGGTGGGTGTCGACAACTTCATCCGCGGCTTCCTCATCACTTCCGAAGAGGTGTTGAAGCGATGGGCGAGGGGTTTCTTCGACGACTGCAAGGGCAAGCAAGATGCGATCGGCAGCATCGGTGTGCGCACCTTGCGCCACACACTCCGCAATCCTCCCCCCCCCCTCTCACATACCTCTCTCTCCCCTCAGGTATCCACGTCCACACGGCCGCGGCGGAGCGGACGCGCCTCCTTCTTCTCTCGCCACCCCCCGCTCTCCTCACCGAGGACGACGACGAGACGCTCCAGTCCACGCAGAAGGCGCATGAGGCGCTCCAGCCGTACAAGGAGGCCCACGCTCGCCTCGACGCGCTCGAGTTCCGACTCGTCACCGTCGCTCTTCTCGCCAAGAACATGACGCTCAAGCAGCTCGAAGACAAGAAGGAGGAGCTTTTGCGCGACTTTTTTGCCGTCGAGGACGACCACGAGATGGCGTACACGAGTGAGGAGAAGCGGCGCATTGTCTCGCACATGCATGCGAAGATGGACGAGGTTGAGCCTGTCGCATTTGACGCCAACCTCACCTCCGAGGCAGCGATGCTTCGCGTCATGAGACAGATAGGCAGCGTCGAGAGCGCGAACGAGGTGCGCTGCATGATCGAGTCTTCCGACTCGTGTGTCGACTCATGCGACGCCGAGCTGCTTCGCCTCGCTGCCGCCGGCGCAAAGTTCACACTCTTTCGCGACAGCGCCTTTGCCGACGCTGACCTCGCCCAGCACCTCTCCACCGGCATCCTTCTCGTCCCGGCCTTCACCGGGAAGGCCCTTTCCGACGTCCTTCACGACGACCGCGTCCTCGGAGTCACGCAGGCGCTCGACGCGTTTCGATCCTACCGACTTCGACTCTGGGGTGCCGCATCGCTTGCCGATTTCGACACCGACGCCGCCGACCGATACGTCGTGCTGCAGCAGCAATTCGGCGGCGGCGACGGAGTTGCTGGCGTTGGAGTCGCACTCTTCGAGAGCGCGGACGCTGTCTCGAGAATCATGAAAACGATTATCGACTACTACGAGGATGCGGCTGGCTTGTTTCGCATCGCCGGCAACGCCGACGCCCTCTCCAAGACCGACCTCATCGCCTCCATGGCGGACGCCGCCGCAGCACGCAACGACACCGCCGCCGTCGCCAAGTTTGAGGGCCGCTGCCTCTGCCCGCTCTCCGGCCACGGGTGCAACGCGGGCCCCTTCGAGGACAAGGACGTCGCGGCGCACGTCCCGCCCGGCGTCTTCTGCGCGTTCGTCGGCAGCAAGGTGCACCTTCCGCTCGCGCGCAAGCTGCAGGACGTGGTGGCGAAGAAGCAGGAGCTCAGCCTGCAGTTCCCAAACGCGCGCCAGTGCGGCCGCTGCTCGCACGGCCCTGTGCTCTTCAGGCGCCGCCGCCTCCAGACCCCGCTCCCGCCGCCTCCACCTTGCCCGCCGCCTCCACCTTCCCATCTTCTCCGTCCTCGCCACCGCCTCCCCCACACTCGCCGCCTCCCCCACACTCGCCGCCTCCGAGCCTCACGCCACCACCCGCGCCACCGCCGAGCCCGCCGCCGCCCTCGCTCCAGGGGCTGCTCCGACCTCACCACGCACCACGGCCAAGGCGGCATCGACAACTCGTGCGGCCGCTGCGGCTGGCGCGCGCTGCTAGATGCTCCAACACATAAAACGCGTTTTCCCCTGCACTCGTTCTGATTGGCGTGCCGTGTGAATGACGCCAGCCACGCGGGTGCAGCCAACTCACGCCACCTCCAGGCTACAGGTTCTGCACACATCCTCTTCACCAAAGACCCTCTTTTGCGCGCAGGTTCGCGCCTCACATCTCGATGTGGCCGCGCTGGGACCCCACTGCAGCGGCGCTCTGTCGCAGACGACCCGAGGACGACCCGAGACGGGCCCGAGACGATTCGAGACTGCGCGAGATCATAGGCGCTCGGGCGCGACAACCCGCTCGACGCCGTCTTCTCCGAGGCGCCTCTGCCCCTTCTCTGCCCCTTCACCACGCTGCCACTTCTCTGCCTTCACCACTCTGCCGCTTCTCTGCCGCTTCTCTGCCACTCCTCGGCTACCTCTTTGCCGCTACCCCCACCGTGCTGCCATTTCCCAGCACACTAGCGTGGGGGGAGACGTTTTGCCTCGCCTCGGCGCAGGCGCAAGAGGACGAGCCGGCCGCCGCCGCGCGCGCCGAGGAGCGACGCCGCCAAGCGGCCCTCTTCCGGCAGCAGCAAGAGGCGACCCACCCCCTGCCGCCGCCCCCGCCCGCACACCACCCACACCCCAACCCTCGCAGCCCCTCCCCCTCACCTCCCCCGCAACTGCCTGCTCATGCGCACCGAGCTTTTGAAGGCCGCGGGGCTCCTGCCTGGAGACACCCTCACCCTCACCGCACCACGCTTACCTCACCCTCACCCCACCTCCCTCCCGCCCCATCCTTGCCCGCCAGGCGCGCGAGGAGGAGCGCCGCCAGTGGATGCAAGGGGTGGTCGTCCGGCGGCGGGCGGCCCGCGAGGCGTTTGTCCAGATGTGACACCATCTAGCATCCCCGTCTTGGCTACCAGCAGAGAGCTACACGCTTCTCTCGCGCGGGTCCAAAAGAGAGAGGGGGGGAGATAGGACAGCGCACGGGTCTGTGTCTTCACGCCCTCGCCGCTGCGCGCTCACCCCAGGCGCGCATGGTGTCGATGGAGGAGCGGCGCGCGCTCCGCGATGACGGATGGGGCGTCGCCCAGCAGCTGCCGAGCGGCGAGCGCCGCTGGCACGACTTCGACTCGCGCCCGCCCTCGTGGCGCCGGCAGCAAGAGCCGCAAGAGCCGCCGAGGCAGCGCCGCCGCGTGATCGACGAGGGCGAGTGGCCGCCGGTGGACTTTCTAGATGGCGGTTAGTCCATTAGGTAGGAGAGAGGTAGGTAGAGAGGTGAGGACACAGTCTGGCCAGCGACTGACTGGACACCATGGGACACAAGCGGCACACAGGGGACACTCGAGGCGCCGACGACTGCATTTCTCTCTCATTGCGCCTGCTTGGCCTTCGAGTACTTTTGCTTGGCCTTCGAGTACTTTCTGTACGCGGCATGGCCAGTATGCTGCTTCCCCGACTCGTCTGAGGCCACCCCAACCACTCACTATTCGTTTACCTACACTAAGCTAGTACGACACCTCCCAGCACGCGAGGACGACAGTCTCTGCAAAGTTGCCGTCGGCTGCTTGTATGCTGGAGCAGCTCGCCGACGCAGCCGCCGCCTCCGCCCACCTTTCGAGCGGAGAGCAAGCAGCCTCCGCCTCCGCCCACCTTTCGAGCGGAGAGCAAGACGGCCCTCACTATTACGTCACCGTGCCAGCCTCGTCGGTCCGCAAGCTCTGCGACGACGACGAGCGCGACGCCAGCAGTAGCGAGACGGAGCTGCGGTTCCAGGTCGGGGACGAGGTGATCGCGTCGGTCGCGTCAAAGCAGTAGGTCAACGGCGTCGTCACGCAGCAGTGGTACAACGACCCCTACTGGGAAGACCGCGAGGAGCGCGTGCCACATACCAAATCCGCCTGTTCGGGCTGAACTCCAAGCTGATCTGGTGCCCTGTGGACGACGACTGCGTCGTCAGGGCAGCCACGGAGGAGAACTTCCGCGCGCTGGGGGCAAAGAGGCTGCCGCCACCTCCGGAGCACAAGAAGAACCAGATCGCACTGTACGACGCGCTCGACGCCGATCCTGGAGGCGGCTGGCCCGGCCAGTGCTCCTGCTGTGAGAAGGGTAGCTGCGACCGGGCGACGCGGCTGCGGAAGAAGCTCGAGGAGCGGCGGCGGCAGATGCAGCCCTGCCAGGACGACGCCGTCAGCGGGAGCGATAGCAGCGGCGAGTGCGGCGGCCCAGCCAAGGCCGCCGGCGCGAACCTCGACAGCCTGATGGCGTGGATCAATGAGGAGAGCGCAGCTGGTGGCGCGGCTCAAAAGAAGCGGACGAAGAAGAAGCAGCGGCAGCAGCGGAAGCAGGAGCAGGAGCAGCAGCGGGGAGAGGAGGAGGGGGAGCAGCAGCAGGGCGGACAGGAGCAGCTGCTGGCGGTGGTGGCGGAAGAGCAGCCGCTGCCGCCGCAACAGCAGCAGCCGCAGCAGCAGGCGCAAGTGCTGGGAGACTGCTCGGATGACGACATCGAGAGCTTTGAGAGGCAGCTGCAGCTGGGCGGCGCCAGCTCCCGCCCAGTGCACCGGCGGCTGCCGCTGAAGCCCGACGTCCGATGGGCGCTCATCAGGATGTGCGACTCCATGACGAGCATTGCTCCTCACTCTCACCGGCCACCACCCGACCGCTGCGCGGGCAGGGTGTGCCCGGCACATTGAGGAGCTCGATGCCCCCCCGGAATAGGACGTGTGCACCTCATGGTTTGTGAGAGGCTCTTGTGGAATATTCGTGGGAGAGAGTAACAGAGTTACATACTGTGGGGAGCAGCAGTGCAGTGATGGAGCTGTTAAGAGCTGAGCCTCTGGGTTCGTGTAGCGCAGAGGCCCCCGCGGGCCGCTCACTCAAGCAAAGGGGTGCCTCCCATTGAGTCTCTAGATAGAGCGCGCGCATCGACCCCATCGATCGTGAGCGCGGTAGGCTTTCCGGTCGTTCGTGTAGTCACCGTGTAGCCGGCGGAGCCGCCAAAACCTGCTCGGCAGACTCCTGATTCGCCTCCAGCCGCCGCAGCCGCCGCAGCCACAGCCGCGGCCGCAGCCGCCGCAGCCGCCACTGACCTAGTATCCCCTACCTACCCAGTACCCGAATCCACCATAAAAAGAAATACATTTGGGTTGACTTGGGCCTTGTTAGAACCGCCTTCGCGCCCTCTACTGCCCCATGTACTTGGTTCGCCCCGCAAAAGTCTTTTTCGCCCCGGTTAGGTTCGTGGTTAGGTTGACCCCCCACATTTCCCTGTGTGGTGGCGGCGTGCCGTCCTCCCATCCCTCCCTTGGGTTGTATGTTGTATTTCTTTCTTTCTTTAGGGCTCTCTTGCCCGCAACCCGATCCCGATTAAACGGCGCAACGCGAAATGTACCACACAACATAGAACAAAACGCGGTCGCGCCTCGGACGCACGGCACACCGCGCCGCTCTCCGGAACTAGACAGAGCTCGCAGCTGCAAAGGGTTGGAGAGAAGGCGACAGGCGTTTGGCCGAGCAGCGAGGGTTGGCCCCGCAGCTCAAATTCAGTTCCCGGCTGCAGACCCTTCCATCCCCTCCAGGATTGGGCGGGAGGTGGCCGCCCGAGCGACGGGGGGCACGAGCAGCGAGGAGCCCCCGCTTGGCCGGCGCTTGCTTGCACAGAGGGGCGAGGGGGGCAGTGCCGCCACGGGTGGCAGCAGCGGGCCTGGTGCGGGGGCGAGGCGCGGCAGGTGGGGCGCCGCTTGCAGCGGGGCGCCTCTGACCGCCGCGAACGGGTCGCGCGGCTGGCGCCGAAACGCAATCTCTAGGCCAGCACAAAGACTTGGAAAAATCTATCTCTCTCTCTCCGTTCATGTTCGTACGCACCGCTCTACTCTATGTACCTGTCCGGCCCGAGTTTTGATTGTGCCTCGCGCATCGGACGTTTGCGAGCGGTGCCCCCCCTGCCGGCGTCGGAAGCAGCTGCTGCCTCCCTCGCTCACGCCACTGCCGCCGCCTTGGCGCTTGGCAATTGGCAGCCAAAGGCCAGCCGCCCATCCCGCGCTGTCAAGCTGAACGCCGCGAACGCCGTGAGGAGCAGAATCCCCGATGACGGAGGCATCATGGGTGAAAGAGTCGTCGCGCGGGCCCTCAAGCGCTTTTGAGACACGCATCCGATGCCATGCTCAGCGTGGAGCGTCGGGAAACCCGCACAAGATGAGGAACTCGAGCACAGGCCGTCCCTGCTCTAGCTCGCCTTGGGTTTCGCACTCGAGGCTTGCTGCGAAGCGATCTGGCGCTTGCTCAAGGAGGACATCGCTCCTAAGGCGCTCGGCATTGGGCAAGACGGGGAGAAGCCGCCCTTCTACGACTTAGGCGCGCACGGCTGGAATGGTACAGCGTGGCGCACGCTGCTGTCTATGTGGCGAGCAACGAGGCGGAGGCGCCAGGATTCGGTTATGAGCAGGTGAGGGGCTCAGAGTTCGGTTATGAGCAGGTAGGGGATTTTCCCACCCGAGAGAAAATGGGTGGGATGGACTCAGAATACCTCCCTCTGCACGCCCCGACCGGTTCCCACCCGCTCCGCGCATTTTTCCACAAGTTTTGACCCTTATGAGCCGCCAGGGCCGCTTCGACCATTCTTTTTTGCTGTCAGGTTTGCTGTCAGGTTTGGGGCGACACAGGTGGAGAGGCGTAGCGGCCGGCAGGCTTCCATAAGGGCGAGGCGACAGGCCGACGCCGCTCCGGCGGACGAGTCCGAGGAAGAGTCCGGGCAGGAGGGCGACGGCTTCACATCGTCTGGCTGGGGCAAGTCGCGTACCGCTAGTCCGCCACTCAGGCAGGGCAGCGAGCCAGCGACAACCTGCGAGGGGCCGAGGGCGGGGTGGTTGGCGCCCTTGCAGATTGCGGCGATGGGCGCACCACGCTGCCGAGCGACAACCCAGGGGTATTGGTCGTACATGTAGTTTCTTTTTTCCGCCGTCGCAAAATCTTTTTTCTGCGTTCAATCGTTGCTCGAGGTCGTCACACAAGCAACTTGGCAGCACCCGCCGGCGCGATGGAGGCCAAGCTCTCACAAAGCCTCGACGACATCGTCGCCGCGAGTAGACGAGAGAGCGGCGGCGGCACGAAGCGGCGGCACCAGACGAGGACGCCGATTGCGAAAGCCTCGCGCGGCGACACCATCTTCTCGCAGCTGGGAGGCAAGACCGGCGGCCGTCCCGCCGCAGCGAAGCAAGCCTTGCGGAAGCACGTCCAGCGGAAGCGCGACACTGCCACCGGCGAAACGGTGATTCGGTTCTACGAAACGGACGCCGTCAGGATCGGCACCGATGACATCGTGCTCAGCAGCGGAGGGTACTCGAACGACGTGACGCGCCGCTGCATCAACGACGCATTGTCCAACTACGTCTTCAGCGTCAAGCAAAGCCTCAGCGGGGACTCGTTCGTCTTCGACGGCCGCACTCGCCTCGTGCGATTTACCGACGGCATCGTGCTGAGTGGCGCTGCGAGGGAGCTCAAGGAGCGCGAGCAGCGCGGCCACTGGCGGGGCTAGCCAGTTGCGGACTGTCGACTGTGCCTTTCTTCGGATGTAGGCAGAGCGGCCGTCATCGCTGCGGGAGCGAGCCATCGGCTTCTACCTGCGCATGGGCGGAGGCAGAATTCCATCGGCATAGCTTCTGTCTTAGAGAGCTCTTTCCTGCATTTCCCCTCGTAAGTCGTATAGTCGTTCTTGCTGCTCTCGCGCCATGCTGTCCCGGGCACGCGGCCGCCGGAGTGTCCCGTAAGAAGTTTTGGACCTTCTACAGTCATCTTATAGCGCCGCGGCGCGCGGCACGACTAGATCGTACGGCTCTAGTGGAGCGTCCTAGGGAGCGTCCAGCCGCGGCGCGCGGCGCGGCCGCGTCGCGCGTGCGGCGTGGGCGTGGGACGGAGCTTGGTGGTTGGTGCACTGAGTGGTGACTGGTGAGAGCAGCGGCGAGCGGGACACACATGCCCCAGCCAGTGTCAGTGGATGGAGGTCGTACTCGGCCGCAGCGCGCGGCCCTCGCGGCAGGCCCTCGCCTCTTCACACGGGGTACGGGCACACGGCTCCCGCCCGCGCCTCCGCGACTTCGGCCGCCCACACCTCGATCTTCTTTGGCAGCGACTGGTTGGACTCGTCCTCTCCGTGGCCGAGGCACAGCCCGCGGCCGTACCCCCAGCTGAAGACGGCGCCCTCGGCGGTAGCGGCGAGGCTGTGGCTGTTCCCTGCCGCCACGGCGACCACGCGCCGCCCCGAGAGCGCCTCGACCCTCTTCGGCCGTCCCTGGTTCTCCTCGGTGCCGTGGCCGAGCTGCCTCGTCTTGCCGTCGCCCCACGACCAGACGTCGCCTGCAGGGACGGGTCGGGGGAGCGCTCAGGGCAAGGGGCGCGAATCGCTGTCGCGTTTCGAATCCACCGGGCTGACGGCCTCCCTTCCCACCAGCCTATCTGCTTCTGAGACCTCTCGGGCTGTGTGTGTTGTGTGTGCGTGTGTGTGTATGCGTGCGTGCGTGCGTGCGTGCGTGCGTGTGTGTGTGTGTGTGTGTGTGTGTGTCCGAAGTGAGGCGGCGCCGTCGGCGGTGATGGCGAGGTTGTGCTTCTAGCCGACCGCCACCGCGACGACCCGCCGCCCCGCCAACGCCTAGAGAAGAGAGCAGCAAGGCGCCCCCTCACTCGTGGGGGTCGGGGGGAGGCGGCAAGGTCGCCGCGCCAAGCCAGACGCCTCGACCCTCTTTGGCAGCAGCTGGTGCAGCTGGCCGCACCCGCCTCCCACCGCCCAGCCGCACTGCGGGCATCCGTGCCCCACCTACGCCGCGTGGACGTCGGGTGAGCCGAGATTTAGCCGAGATTTAGCCGAGAGGGGCCGAGAGGGGCCGAGAGGGGCCGAGAGGGGCCGAGAGGGGCCGAGAGGGGCCGAGAGGGGCCGAGAGGAGGAGCCGAGAGGAGCCTCGAGAGGAGCCAAGAGGAGCCTCGAGAGGAGCCGAGAGGAACCTCGAGAGGAGCCGAGAGGAGCCTCGAGAGGGGCCGAGAGGAGCCTCGAGAGGAGCCGAGAGGAGCCTCGAGAGGAGCCGAGAGGAGCCTCGAGAGGAGCCTCGAGGAGCCGAGAGGAGAGCCGAGAGGAGCCGAGAGGAGAGCCTCGAGGAGCCGAGAGGAGAGCCGAGAGGAGCCGAGAGGAGCCAAGAGGAGCCGAGGCGAGCCGAGGCGAGCCGAGAAGAGCCGAGAGGAGCCGAGAGGAGCCGAGAGGAGCCGAGGTTTCGCCTGCGCCGCGTGGCCCCAGGACCAGACGGCTCCGTCGGCGGTGATGGCGAGGCTGTGCATCCCGCCCGCAGACACGCCGACCACGCGCATGCCGCGCAGCGCCTCGACCCTCTCGGGCCTGCGGCGAGGCAGAGCGAGGTGAGGCGAGGCAGAGCGAGGTGAGGCGAGGCAGAGCGAGGTGAGGCGAGGCGTGGGGACGGGTCCGAGGAAGTGAGGTTGCTCACTGCTAGGCGAGAGGAGCTTCAGGCGACCTCCACGCGCAGCCAGTAGCACGGCGTGCCCTAGCGGTGGCGGCCTCGCAAGGGGGGTGCACCACGCCCGGGGCCTGGCTGTCTGCATCTATGCCAGAGGCGCCTCGCGTGGTTCTCATAGTCGCCGAGCCCGAGCTGCCCCTGTGCGCCGTACCCCCAGCTGAAGACGGCGCCGTCGGACGTGAGGGCGAGGCAGTGCGCGCCGCCCGCCTACCGCCACCGCCTGGCTCAGGGAACGCTCCTGCGGGGGAAGAGGCTGATGGCGGCCGCCCGGCGCCGAGACGGCGACGACGCGCTGCGAGTCGAGCGCCGCGATCCTTTGAGGGAGCCTGATGCGTCGCGGGAAGTGGTTCGCCTCTCATCCCGTCGAGTGCGGGGGTCGTGTGCCCCTTGCCCCCCCCCCCCCTCCCCGCCCCGCCCCGCCCCGCCCTCTCGCAGGACTGCACGGTGTTGAAGGGGTGTGCAAGGCTGGAGAAAAGAGCGCGCCTCTGGTTTTGGTAGTCTCCGTGGCCGAGGCGCCCGTCCGTCCCCACGCCCCAGCTCCAGACGCCTCCGCCGGCGGTGATTGCGACGCCGTGGCTCCCTCCCGCCGACACCGCCCTCACGCGGAGGCCGGCAAAGGCGTCGATCTCCCGCGGCTGCGGCTGGTGCGCCTCGTCGCCATGGCCGGAGCAGGCGCCGCTGCCCCAGCTCCAGAGGCCTCCGCGGGCGGTCAGGGCGTAGCTGCAGCGGGGACCCGCCGAGACGCTCACCACGCGCTCGCCGTCGAGCGGGGAGGCGAGTCGGGTCGGCGTCATGAGCTGCCGCACTCCCTCGCCGTGCCCGAGGAGGGCGGGGAGGTATGCCGCCTGGCCGCGGAGGAGGGAGCGGGGCGCGGGCTCATGACGGAGGGAGCGGGGCCACGGAGGGACAGACTGTGCCGATCAGCGTGGCCGAGCGCGAGCCGACCGGGGCGGCGGCAGTGAGGACGGAGGTGGCGGCAGTGGCTGAGAGGAGGGGCAGCGGAGAGAGGCGGCGGCGGTAAGAGAGGCAGGCAGCAAGCGGCGGTGATAAGAGAGGTAGGCAGCAGGCAGCACCTTGCCACATGACGAGAGCCGCGCATGTTCGTCGACAAAGATGCTGTGGGCACTGCCCGCAGCGATGCGCTGGTGACGGTTGGCGTTGTGCATCAGCGCGACGAAGAGCCGCCATTTTTTAGGGCACTCGCCCTCGGGAGCGTTAGGCACCTCGTAGCCGCCCTCCTGCTCGCGCAAGCGCATGCCCTCGTCCGCGAGCGAATCACGAAAGACGCGCGAGACGGCAGCAGTCCAAGCGACGTCGACCGCGCTGTCGAGGAGCGAGATGATGCGAATGAGGAGCTCAAAGGGAAGCGCGAGGAGCAGCGATGTTGCAGCGGTCGGCGGCGACGCTGACGGGCGGCGACGGGTGAGTAGAAGCAGTGGCTAGGCGGTGCGGCGAGCGCCCGTGGCCGGCGGCGGTGGCGTCGAGATCGGCGGCGTAGCCATGTTCCTTGCTGCATTCTCCTGCAGCAGAGTTATGCAGAGATCATGGCACAGCCAAAACGGGATTTTTTCGTCCTTTTTTCGCGTTCTACTTGACGCAAAAAACGGGGACGGGCTGCAGATGCAGCGGCTGTCCGTCGTTCTCACCCACCGCTGTGGCGTGGCACACGGTGAACGAGCTAGCGTGCGGGGAGAGCGGCATTGTGCACGGAGCTAACTAAGTAAGAGACTGAGTAAGTGCATTACCGTTCTCAATCAAGAGAGAGAGATTTTGTTTGTCAATCAATGGAGTCGCTAAGGCGGCTCCGGTGGTGTGCCTGTAACACACCATACTACTGCGCTTGGACGCACGCGTGTGTACTTGTTACGTGAAAACCCGCTGGGACCCGGACGCCAGCACACACGGCTAGATATCATGGCGGGCCGCCTAGGCCCTGGGGCCGGAGGTAGAGTCGGTGATGGTGCCGCGCGCGGCGCGGGCTTCGCTGTCGGGAGCGTTTAGGGCGGGGTCGGGGAAGGGGGGTGGGGTCGGTCGCGTCGGTGGCTGCGCGGCGGTGGCCGCGGGGGGGGCTGGCGCTGGCCGCGCTCGCTGTCCTGCTCGGGTTTGGCGCCCTCATCGTGCTGATTGGGAGCGTGCCGCTGCCCGATGATGCGGCGGAGGGCGGGGAGGATTCGAAGAAGGAGGACTAGCGGCCGCGCGAGCTATGTCTCCTCTCGTTTGCGCGATGGCGGGGGCGGGGAGAGTAGGGGAAGGGAGGCTGCGGAGCGTGGAGAGTTTTGCGGCGTGTAGTATTGCGTGGATGCGCAGACGAGAGGCGCGCGCAGGGGCAGGGGGCGACGCTCGGAGCCGCTGTAGACGAGCGATAGCTTTTAGTGCTTACCGCGGCCAAGTGTTAACTTCAAAAAAGAAAAAAGCGTCGGTCTCGACGCCTTCAGCGGCGAGGCGCGGTTGAGCACTTGGAGCGACTCAGAGGTTGAGCACAAGGCGAGCCTTGGCCTGCCTCGGCGGCGCCCGATCTGATGCTGGCTGCGCCACGGGCGACGGCGAGACTGCTGCTACTGCTGCTGAGCGGCCGACTGCAGACGAGCCACGCAGGTTGCTGCTTCGCCCACAGCCGCCCGCGCCTTGCTCAAACTGACTATGGTTACGCCCCTCCCTGCTGCAGCAAACGGCATCAACTTTCTTGGCCAGAACAAGGAGACCAGACAGGTGGAAGTCAGATGGACCGTCTTGCCGCAGCCATCAGTTGGGTACCGGCTGTACGTGGAACAGGACCGAACAGGACGCGACAGCTTCGTTGCGCTCAAGCTTCACTCGATGACTTTGTACCAGTCGCTCGCAGTGGCCGACACATCGGCTACCTTCGAGGTCGAGAATGGAGGGAAGTACAACGTATACCTCTATGCGATCGATACAGTCTCCTGCGAAACCTGCCTCGACGCCGCAGGCGGGTATAAAACTTGTAGGCGGGGGTCGGGGAGGGGCGGCGAGGGCGGCTCCGCCGCAGACATGGGGCCGAGCAGCGTGCTGCAAACGGGCGGCGAGCTGGGAGGGCTCAGGGGCGTGGCGTGGTGGTGGGGTGAGGCGATCAAGAGCCTTCGGTCTACGGCCAGCTGCGCTTGCGCGTTGCCGCGTCGATTGACGTACCAGGGCGACTCGCCCTGGTACGTCCCGCCCGCACAGCTGGCGCACTCGGAGAGGCCGGTCGTGGCGGCGAAAGAGCCCGGCGAGCACTCGGAAGGCGGTGCCGCCCCGCCGCCGCACGATGAGCCGGCGGGGCAATCGAGGCACTCGGGGTCGCCGCTCTGGTCGGTCAGCCTGGCGTACGTGCCCGCCTCGCACTGCGCGTCCGACTCGCGCGACGAGCCTTCGGGACAAAACTTGCCAGCAGCGCAGCGGACGCAGGCGGCCTGGCCGGTCTCGCTCTGGATCAACACATATGATCACCCAGATCAGCGCCTGCACAGTGCACTTGAAAGCTCTCGTCTCTCCCCGCGGACCAGCCTCGGGCTGTGCTTCCCCGCGCGCGGTGCTCTCTCACCCGACCGCGCGCTGGACCGCCGGCCCGGCCAGGAACCGGACTCCCCCGATCGGGGGAAGGCTCGGCTGCCGCCGCCCACAAGGCTGGCACATGCCCAAATCGGGCAGCTCCTTCGCGGCGGCCTCGATGTTTGCCCTCCGCTCCGCCTCCTCCGCCGCCAGCGCGGCCGCCGCCCGCGCGTAGGCGCGAGGGCTTCCCACAAGGAAGGCACGCTCGGCGGAGGTTGCGACGGCGCTCCAGTGGCGCCGCCGCAGGCTCTTGATCCTCCGCTCGAGACGCCTGTACCGCGCATCGCCCGCCTATTCAGAGCGTCCGGCTCGTGTGCCGCCCAGCGCCCGGCTTCGGCAGCGCGCCTTGCCCGCCTTGGTCCCGATGGAGGCCATGACGCGCGCCACTAGCGAGCGGCGCCGGCGGGGCGGGCGCGGTAGCGCAGCCGGCCTACCCCGCCACCTACCGTACACACCGCTGTATGGCATAGGTGCTGGTGTACTACCACAGATACTGCTATCTGGTGTAGCTACCATCACACTACTTGGCATCGCTGCTAATGTACCTTCCCGACCCGGGGGCATCGCCCGGGGCACCGCTCGTCGCGAGCGCTCGCGCCGTCAAGCGCAACACGCAGGCAGTCCGCAAGGCGAGGGGCAAGTTCCGCACGCCGATCGTCTCTCCCGGCCCGACGCTAGCCAAGACGAGCCCACACTTCTTCCAGAGCTGGTCACGCCTCTGCCGCTCCCGCCGCCCGCCTGCTGCCTCGCCCTCGCCCTCCCTGCCCCGCCTCTCGCTCACCCACCAGCTTCCCGTCCGCGGCAGACTTTGTCATCGACTCGATCGCGGCGGGCTCCAAGCGCGACCCCGCTCTCTACGCGCCCACCGCTGCCCGAAGCGACTGCGCCGAGGGCAGCTTCACCGCCGAAGCGCGTAGCGCTACCTGCCAGCTGTGCACTGAAGGTTCGTACCAGGACGAGACCGGCGCGACCGGCTGCATCGACTGCCGCTTTTGCCCTGCTGGCGCGACGCTCGAGCTGGCGGCGGCTTGCGCGCCGGGCAAATACGCCAACGCGACGGACGACGACGGCATCCCCGACTGCTTCGACTGCCCGGCGGGCTCGTCGTGTCCGCGCGGCGCCGCGCTTCCGACGCAGTGCGCGGTGGGCACGGTCGCGCCGACTGAGCGGATGGAGATGTGTGCCAGCTGCGCCGGCGGGACCTACCAGAACGACACTGGCGCGACATCCTGCCGCGACTGCGAGGCGGGCAGCTACTGCGCTAAGGGCGCGGCGGCGCCGCTGCCGTGCGAGAAGGGCACGTTCTCGAACGCCACGGACCTCACCGCCGCGGGCGAGTGCACCGACGCCTCGCCGGGCCACTTCGCCACCACGGGCTCGACGCAGCAGACGGCGTGCGCCAAGGGGTCGTACACGGACGCGTACAGGCAGGGCGAGAGCACACCCTGCGCCGGCGGCACGTACCAGGACGAGGGCGGCAAGACGGAGTGCAAGCCGTGCGAGCAAGGCCGCTACTGCCCTGAGGGCGCGGCGGCGGCGCTGCCGTGCGAGAAGGGCAGCTACTCGCGCGCGACCGACAACGACGAGCCGCAAGACTGCACGCTGGCTGAGCCTGGCTTCTTCGCGGTGACGGGCTCCATTGTGCAGACGCCGTGCGCGCTGGGCACCTTCAGCGCCCTCGCCGGGCAGAGCATCTGCAAGAAGTGCCCTGCCGGCGAATACCAGGACTCGAGCGGCGCCACCAGCTGCCGCGATTGCGAGCCGGGCAATTACTGCGCCAAGGGCGCCTCTGCGCCGCTGCCATGTCCCGCCGGGACGCGCACCGACTCCTCGCTCGACTTCATGACCAGCAAGGACGATTGCATCACCTGTCCGGTCGGCACGTTTTGTCCGACCGGCTCTGATGAAGCCACCGACTGCGCACCGGGCACCTTCAACGCTCTCGCCGGGCAGAGACTCTGCACGAAATGCCCCGCCGGCAAATACCAGAGCGGCACGGGCGCGACGAGCTGCCGCGACTGCGAGAAGGGCAGCTACTGCGCCAAGGGCGCGGCAGCGCCGCTGCCGTGTAAGAAGGGCACCTTCTCCACCGCCACGGACCTCACCGCCGCGAGCGAGTGCACCGCCGCCTCGCCAGGCTACTTCGCCACCACCGTCTCCACCGAGCAGACGCCGTGCGCTCCAGGTAGCATCGCTCCCTCGGCCAACATGTCTGCGTGCGCGCTGTGCACGAAAGGCAACTTCGCAGCCTCCACCACCGCTTGCGAGGAGTGCGAGGCGGGCACCTATGCGGCGAGCGAGGGCCTCTCGCTGTGCACTCTCTGCCCCCACCCCCTCAGCTCCAAGAGCGGCGACGTCACCTGCTCCATCTGCAAGGAGGGCTTCTACCTGCAGAACGCGGGCGCCGACCCGGCCGAGATCTTTTCCTCCCCGACCGAGTACTGCAAGGCTTGCCTGCCGAACGCCGGCTGCCCGCGCAACACCGCTCTCGAGGACATCATCGTCCTGCCCGGCTACTGGAGCGCCAGCACCTCAAAATCCGTGCTGACAAAGTGCGGTGCCATCGGGGGCGATAAAGATGCCGGATCGAAGCGGTGTGTTGGCGGCACTTCTTCTGGAACGAACGGCGATGGGTACTGCAACTCGCTATTCAAAGGCCCCGAGTGCCAGCTGTGCGCGAATGAAAACCAGTCCACCGACACCGACACCGATGACGACGCATCGCAGCAGTCGAGCGCGTGCTGCGCCGCCTCGGCCGGCGCTCTGGTCGGTCAGCCTGGCGTACGTGCCCGTGCCCGCCTCGCACTGCGCGTCCGACTCGCGCGACGAGCCTTCGGGACAAAACTTGCCAGCAGCGCAGCGGACGCAGGCGGCCTGGCCGGTCTCGCTCTGGAAGTAGCCCTCGGCGCACAGCTCGCACGCGTCGTCAGCTGTGCGGGCGGGACGTACCAGGGCGAGTCGAACGCGACGGGCTGCCTTCCGTGCGTGGAGGGCAGCTACTGCGCCGAGGGCGCGTCGGCGCCGCTGCCGTGCGTTGCGGGTAGCTACTCGACCGCCACCAACCTCTCACCGACGCGAGCGAGTGCACCGACGCCTCGCCGGGCCACTTCACCACCACGGGCTCCACTGAGCAGACGGCGTGCGCCAAGGGGTCGTACACGAACGAGACCAAGCAGAGCGAGTGCACGCCCTGCGCCGCCGGCACGTACCAGGACGTGGAGGCGCAGACGGCGTGCAAGCCGTGCGAGGCGGGCGGCTACTGCGCTGTTGGCGCGGCGGCGGCGCTGCCGTGCGAGGCTGGCAGCTACTCGAGCGCCACCAACCTCACCGACGCGAGCGAGTGCACCGACGCTTCACCGGGCTACTTCGCCACCACGGGCTCCACCGAGCAGACGGCGTGTCGCGAGGCCCGCGCGCGCAAAACAGTCACCCACGTGACACTATGTTTTGTTCTTCTCTCTGCCCGCGCGCACAAAACATAGTGTCATTCCACAAACCCCTCAAACTCCGTGACTCCGACGAAGGGGCGCATTGCCTCCCGTTCAATGACCTCGCATTTTGCGCCAGCGCCGTGGGCGAGAGCGAGATGGCGCATGACGGACTCCTTGCGGCGCTTCTCCACCGGGCGGTACGGTTTTGCCTTCACCGATGTTGGTCCACCCAGGCACACATAGTTGTTCTCACTGCGAGCGAAAGGGCACGCCCACAGCTTTCCACATGAGAGAAGCTTGTGGTTCGGCTTGCGGCGACGTCGTCTTCGAGCCGCCGTACGAGCCATCCTTGACCTTTTGCTCGATTTCCTCAAGCTTCTCAGCGTAGCGGTGCTCCCCCATCGTCGCCGGCACCTTCACCACGAGGGGGGGTTGTTGTCGACGGTGGGGACGATCACGCGCGAGCGCAAGCCCTTGTACGCGATTTTGCGCGCGATGTGGCGCAGCGTGAGAAAAGAAAAAAGCAGGGGGAGAAGAAAAAAAACCGAACGTATCGTGGAGCAGCAGGTTGAGAGTAGTTCAGGTTGAGGTGTTTATTATTGTAGCGCCTAGATAAAAAGAAAAATCGCCAAAGGAGCACCCTTGCGGGACTCGAGTGCAAGCTTTGTGTCTGCTCTCGGTTGACTCTTGCTCTCGGTCGTGTGCGTGTTGGGCGGCGATCGGCCTGGCCAGCTCGAACCCGAGCAGAAGCGGGTGTGTCCGAGGCAGCGATCTGCGAGGCGAGGGCCGAGTCCGGGACATGTCCGTCACATGTCTGGGACACGTCCAATTAGGCGGCACTGCGCGAAACGAGGGCCGACGCTGCCGGCGCGGACACGCTGAGTGAGCCTCGTCGACGCCGTCACCACACACTCGTCTCACGAAAAAAAACAGCCTCGTCGGAACCTTTTCGCAGGCTCAAAAGGTGTGCCGATGTGCTAATGTGCGCCAATTCACGCTTTTGTCGTGCCAATGTGCTGTGAGTGCTATCAAGATCTTTCGTGTTTCGAACATAAGTCCAAGCTCTGATCGCCGTTGCGGTTTGTCTTCCGCCTCGAAGTGACCCGCCTGAGTGTCGCTCCGCCTCCTTCCTGCCGCCGCCCCAGCAAGCGGTGCGCGCCCCCCCCCGCACTGCCTGCGCTGCGCCGCAAACCCCTCGCGTGCGCGACACTGTGCCCCCCATCTCGAGACGCCGGGTGTGGTTGGCGGCGCCGGTGGCGGCGCCAGTGGCGGAGGCGCAACCCGCTTTGTTTCTCCACGACCCTGGGTTGTGGGACAAGGGTGGCAGGCCGCGCGCGAACTCCAACGCTCCGTACTCTGTCACCCGGCTCTCGCACTTTCCGGGAGCCACTGGGTGGCAGCGGCGGAAGCGGCGGCGGCGGCGGCGGCGGCAGCACACCCGCTCCTCATACACACCCTTCACGCACACCATTTCGTGGGAGAGGGTGGGCACGGCCCGCGCGTACACTCTCCTCGGCCCGCACACCTTGCTTTGGCGCATGATGCCCCTCTGTGTTTTGCGGCGGCGGTGGCGCTGCCAGCTGCTGTGGCGCTCACACAGGGCTGGTGCACTAACGTTAACACACCTCAGGGGCAGCACTGACTACAGATCGTGTCAACACTTGGCGCAAAGGTCGGTGTTAACACAGTTGAACGGCAGTCCCAAAACAAGCGTTAACACAGCCGTTAACACGGTGTTGACACGCCCTCCAGGTAAAACCCGGGTATACCTGCAAAAAACCGGGTATACCCGAGAAATACCTGGGTCCGCGTCAATGCCGCGCGCGCCCTATTCCCAGGGCCCCTGCGCCAACTGCGGCTCGCACCGCCTGCTCAAGTACGCGCACCGCACCATGTGCGCTCGCTACCGGTGCCAAAAGGCAGCATCGGCGCTGCGCCAGGCGCGGCTGGCAGGTGGCGGTGCGGACGATGCGGTCGTGCCGACATTCTGCTTCAAGATTGAGGCAGTGCTCGGCATGCGCTTCTGCGAGCCCGAGCAGCTCATTGCAAAGAAGCGGCGCAACAGGCTGGCTGCTGCCGACAAGGCCGTGTGCTACCTCACGCGAGGCACCTTCAAAGAGGACAGCAATGACGCTGGATTCACCGACACGCGCTGGGTGGAGCTCGAGGAGCTGTACGAGAACTGTGGCAAGACGCCGCTGAAGAATGCGCTCAAGAAGTACCGAAAGGCTGAAGAGGAGGATGTGGATGCGGCGATTGCCGACTTTGAGGAGGGCGTCGAGCACGAGGGATAATAATAAATAGGCGCATTTGGGATGGCTGGGGACGCCCATGGGACATGTTCGCAATCGCAGCTGCGTGTGTGAAGTGAATATGACCAGATGCGCGGCTTCTTTACAAACTAAAACAAACAGCAGCCCCTCCCCTCCCCTCCCAGACAGGCGGGCCCAAGGTAGATGAGTCACGCACGCAACGAGACGAGCGCGCCGTACCAACACCCCGACACACGCAACTCTCTAGAGGCAGTCCTCCGCCTTGTGCTCATACTTGATGGGTGCGGCGGCCGGGTGGGCCTGGCGACCGCGCTTGCTGTCCTTGACGAGCTCATGAAACTCCTTGAGGATCTCCTGCACCGGCACCTCCCACGCCTTCATGTTGCGCCCGTGGTAGTGCCAAAACATGAGGTTGGCCAGGTTGCGCTGGCCGAGGCTAGAGCGCTCGGACGTCTTGATGTCGTTCATAAGGGAGAAGATGCGCTCCGCCTCCGACGTGTCGAGCGGGATCAGTAGCATGATGGCGACGAGGCGGAGCACAGACATGTACTCGCCCGAAAAGGTGACGAGCATGTGCGACCAGAGGGACTTGAACGGCCGCTGCTTGAGGCCGGGGCTCTTCGAGATCTCCTCCTTCAGGTCGATCCACGTATCGAGCAGGCTTTCGAGCGTCGTGTCCGGGAAGAAGTCCTTGTAGTGCTTGTACAGCTCATTGATCTCCGCCTTGCCGAACGCCTCCAGCGCCTCGTGCTCCGTCGGCCAGTGCCGGTGGTCAAAGACAGCGAAGTGCTGCAGGATCGGGTTGTCGAGCACCTTCGAGTAGCGCGACTCGATGTGCGTGACGAGGTGCTCGAGGATGTTCTTCTTGTCCGCCGCGAACGCCTCCTCGTCGCCATCCTCCACCTGGAGCCGGCACGTGCTCAGCGTGTTGGCGCCCTCGTCCTTGTCGCACTCGGCCTTGAACCAGGCCTCCTTCTCGCCGGCCGTCGTCTGCAGCTTATTGAGCAGGCGCACGGTCTTGCGCACGTCCTTGACGAGGTCGGAGATGATGAGCGAGTTGCCCTGGCACGCCTTGGAGAGGATGGCAAGCTGCGAGTACACGTCCAGCATGAAGCACGAGAAGCCGACGAAGCGCTTCGAGGTGAGCTTGGAGCGGAGCTGCCAGCGCTCGTCGGCGGCGAGCTTGACGGTCTCCACCGTGAGAATGTCGACGAGCTCGCTCTTCGGCATCTCGAGGCTCGAGCCGTCGGCGTACTTGACCACGAAGCGGTCGTTGGCGGGGTTGGGCGGCCGAGGCTCAACGATCTTGTCGACGACCGCCTTGAAGCGGCGCGTGCGGCGCCCGCCCTCCGCCGCATCGAAGGTTTGCCAAAAATTCTTGCGCAGGAAGACCTCGGACGGCGAGAGAAGCCCGAGCTCGACGCCCGCCTCCGACTTGGCGGTGCTCTCGAGGTCGGCTGCAATGGCCGGCAAGCTCTCCAGCAGCGCCTTGATGGCCTGCTCCAGCGAGGCGGCCCAGCGGATGCCGTGGATGCCCTTGAGCGTCAGCAGCTCCGTGTCGAGCTCGGCCGCTATCTGCTCGAGGGTGAAGCGCTTCTTGCCGCTCTTGTGGTAGTAGACGTACACCTCCTGCAGCACGTCGCGCCACTCGGCGTAGTACTCGACCAGCTGGAAGGCCTCGCCGAGTGCGAGCTGGTGCACGTGGGCGACTGCGTGCACCGAGAGGTGGTGCGGCGCGTCCACCTTCATGTACGCCGCCACGCCGCCCTTCTCGCCCGACATGACGGACGCGCCGTCCCAGCTGCTCGCGACGATAGAGCGCGCCCAGGAGCCGTAGCGGAGGAAGCCTTCGTGCACCTCAAGCTCCCCGTACCCCTTCTTGTACGCCGCATGGATGCAGGCGGCGTCGGGTGAGCGGCCGTCGACGCTCTGCGTGAGGTCGAGGGGGAGCAGGTCGTGCAGCGTGTTGTACGGCAAGCCGTCCGGGCCGAGGAAGCGGAGCACCGACGCCTCCTGCTCGTGATTCGACCGGTCGTTGGAGCCGTCGCCGAGCGAGCCGAAGGCGACGCCGTCCGGGAAGATGGCAGCGGAGACCGAGTTGCGCGCCCGCTCGCGCATCCGCCGCTCAAAGACCTTGCGGCCGCACAGCAGCCAGTCATCGAGCCCGCCGCCCTCACCACCCCGGTGGGCGTGGGAGTACGAGAGCACGACGCCGTTGGCGAGCTGCAGCTCGAGCAGCGCCTTCATCTTGGTGAGGCCCAGCTGCTGCACCGCAATCGCATGCACGGTCCGGATCGTGACATAGTACCGCTCGTCCTCGGTGCTCACCGTGCCGTACAGCTTGATGTCGCCGGTGACGGACGCCTGGCTCGCGCCGCCCTCCGCCGCGCTCGCGAGCTGCACCACGTGCTTGTGCTCCTTCGACTCGCCGTGCTCCTTGAGCTTCTGCGTCGAGGTGATCGGCAACGGCCCGCCGTCCTTGCACCCGTACCCCTTGGTCGAGAGCTTGTCGTTGCGCCGGAACTGGTTGGCGACCTTGATGCAGAAGCGGCAGTGGAAGCCGTACAGACTGTCCTCGGCGAGCCATGGGTACGCGTCGCTGCCGACGAGCGCGCGCTGCTTCTCGATGCCCTGGCGCTCCTCGTACTTCGCCTAAAAATAAAATAAAATAGTGTCGTTGCGCGCAAGGCGGCCGGGCGCACATTCTCTTTTATGTTTACCCGTGCGTAGTCCTTCCTCGCCGCCGCGTCCATCTTGCGGAAGGAGACCTTGTTCTTGGCGCCACCGGAGCCGCCGGGGGCGGCAGCCTCGCCTATCATTGGATATGATGAGGTTGCACCCGAGGGGGTGGGGTAGCCACATGGGGGCGAAGACAGAGAGCGCCGTCCGCGTCCTCTTCGTCCGAGTCGGAGGAGCCGTCGTAGCCCCCAATCCGCCACCCGCCTCCATCCGCGAGACCGACCTGCTCTTTGCCGCCCTCGCCCTCGAGCGGCGTACGTGCCAGGTGCCGCTGCTGCGGCTCCACCACCAGCGTGCCCTGGCCCTTCGGCTTGCGGCGTTGCTGCTTTGGCGGCGGCCCGGGCGTAGCACCGGCAGCACCAGCAGCACCAGCAGCACCAGCAGCTGGCCGCTTGCCGAAGAACTTGTCGAGCATGGTGGGTCCCTTCTCGCCCGTCTTCTCGCGCCGTGGGCGCGTTGCCGCCGCGGTGTTTGGCGGCGCCGCCTTCTTTCCCTTGCGCTGCTTTGCACCGACAGCCGCGCCGCCGCCCTCGCCGCCGCCCTCGCCGCCGCCGCCCTCGCCGCCGCCGCCCTCGCCGCCACTCTCGCCGCCGCCCTCGCCACCGCCCTCCTCGCCGCCAGCCTCCTTGCCGCCGCCCTGGCCCGGGGGCTCCTCAGGCGAGTCGACCCGCTGGCGGAGCGGCAGGGCGCCCTCGCTGCGCACGCCGCTGGCGTTGTACGCCTCGAGGCAGGGCTTGCCGCAGAAGTACTCGCCTTCTTCTGGCATCCACACCATATCGCACGCCACCCACGAGTGCACCGGCAGTTTGCATTGCTTGCAGCAGTGTGCCGCTGCATTCTGGTGCTCGAAGACCAGCTTGCATGCAGCACAAGCAACCGGCCCATCGTTGCCGTTCATCGCGCTGCGGCCAGTCTCAGCCAGGTCTTAGCACCGCCCAGCGATGGGCGTGTGGCCGCGTGACAACTCTGGACTCTGGAGCGCTCCTTCAAAGAATTCGCGCCTCCGGCCTCTACGGAGCGTGTCAACACCTCCCGCGGGGCGGTGTTAACACGTTTGAACACCTCTACGGCTGTGGTGTTAGCCGTTAACGTGTGAACACCGTGTTAACGTTAGTGCACCAGCCCTGCGCTCACACCTCTCTTTCCCCTGCGCCCGCAGGCGAGGGATGCGGCAACGGAGGCGAGGGTGAGGCGGAGGGAGGCGGCGGCGAGGGCGAGGCGGAGGGAGGCGGCGGCGAGGGCGAGGCGGAGGGCGGCGGAGGGCAGCGGAGGCGAGGGCGAGGCGCGGAGGGAGGCGGCGGCGAGGGCGACGCGGACAGCGGCAGAGGCGACAAGGAGGCGGAGGCGAGAAGGAGGCGGAGGGCGGCAGAGGCGAGGGTGGGGGAGGTGCGGGCGGGATGGGAGATGGCGGCGGCGGCGAAGAGGTGGCGACGGAGGTGGGGTGAGGGCGGTGGTGGTGACGGTGGCGGCGAAGGCGGGGAAGCGGCGACGGGGGCGGCGGCGAGGGCGGAGGCGAAGGCGGCGGTGAAGGTGGCGGAGGCGAGGGCGGAGGCGGTGACGGCGGAGGGGACGGTGTGAATGGCTGGCGCGGCTGGCTGCGGCTCTCCGACGGCCGGCCTCGCCTCTGAGCAGCCACGAGGGCGGGACATCGATTCCGTCAAAAGGCGGGGGAAGAATATCCCGAGAGCTCCACCGGGATGAAGTATCCCGAGATCGCCACCGGGATGATTTCATGTCCGAGCGGTGTCGGGGTGGCTCACGAGTCACTCACACAGTCGGACGCGAGGACCGCCGGCTCGGAATAATTTTCCGGTGCCCCGGTCGGCTTGCAGGCGTGAGAGACGGAGGACGAGGCTCTCACCGCAGTGTTTTCCGTGCCGTGAACAGAGCACCCCGAAAATCGGACCGGAAAATACTCCGGATGCGCGGGCCCAACGCAGGCATGTGTGAGTCGTGTCGGGCGGCCTCCGAGCGCTCGCGCGCCTCCGTCTAACGGTGCGCTGCTCGTCTGACAGCGAGGTCGCGTTTTCACACCCAAAGGAAAGACACTAGTGAGGCGGGGGGGTCGCCCCGGTGCCCCCCGCGCGCTGGCCGTGCCAACGGGTCCGCTGGGGTCCGCTGGGCCGCCTCAGACCGCCGAAACTGTTTTTCCCTGCATCCTGGAACGGCTGACCGAGAATTGGCTGAGCTGCGCCACACGGCCCCACAGACACAGAGACGCACGATCCCCGCAGCTCATGGTGGCGTCTGCACGGCTTGAGAGTACGCAGTCTCCCGGCTGGTAGGTTCCGCTTCCACCGTGAGCGACGCCAAACTCGAAGCCCACGCATGCTGGTTCCCCTGTCCATTCGACGCAGCGATCCTCGCATTGGGCCGTGGTCAGCGACAAGTTTAGGTATTTCTTCAGGTTGTAGCCCTTTACGCATCCTGGAGAGAGGACACTCCAACTCGACGATGGCGACAGCGACGGCGGCGAGGGCGGCGACGGCGACGCGGCCGCGTTGCCGATGACCAACGCAACGGAAGCCACGCGGACGATGCCGGGGGTCCGTGTGAGCGAGACCGCCATCCCGAGCAGCACAGTAACTCCCACGCTGAGGCCCGTCTCGACCAGCTGCCCAGCAGCGTAGTCGGCACCGATCGTGGCGGCGCCGGTGGCTTCGCTAGCGGAGGGGAGCTCGGCGCCCGGCGCGGCGCCGCAAGTAACGGCTGTGTGTGAGGCAGCGGCGCCGAGCCACAGGCGAGGAACGGCGCCCCTGCTTAGTTAGGTTAGGTGGGAAGGTGAACAACAGGCCCGGCTTTTCCTTGCTCCGGAAGAAGAAAAGAATTTTCCAACTAAGCTCCCTCGCACGCCACTGGGCACGGGACTGGCGCGCACTGGCCTTAACACAGGTACACGACGGGAGCCGTATAAACGCGTCCTGGGATGGGGACGCGTCCTGGACAGGCCCGCCCCCCACGTCTCAGTCCAAGCAGCTGCACGACAGCCCTCTTCGCTCTCGCTCCGATGCCCACCCTCTCGAACGCGCTGACGCGCTCCCCGGCTTACGGCCCGCACGTGCCTGCGGGCCCCGCCCGCTTCGCGGCGAGCCCCGCCAGTCCGTGCGAAAAGCGAGGCGGCGTGGGGGGAGCCCGCTCACGCAAGCCCTGAGGCGCGAGCCCGCGCCGCGGCACCCGCAGCCGCGCCGCCGAGCCCCGAGGCAGCCGCCCGCCCGCTCGAGCTCCTGCTCACCGCGACGGGCGGGGGCCGCGACCTCGCCGACTTCTCCAACCGCGTCTGGCGCCACCTGCACCAGCGCCGCAACCTGCCGCCCGACAACCCGCAGCTCCGGAGCTACCAGAGGAACCTGCCCACCCTGGTCGCGGAGCGGGCGCGGCACGTCCTCGCGCTCGTCGCCGCCGCGCAGGCCGAGGGCACTGACGACGGCGCCCCCCACCTCGCCAGCGACGCGTGGCTCGCCGCCCGCCGCTGCTTTGCCTTTCTCGCGCCCGGGGCGGGCAAAAGCCTCTCCATCGCCCTCGCGATCGTCCTCTTCCCGCACGCGGCGGCGCCGCCGCCGGGGTGCGGTGTGCCCCCGACGGCGGCGCGGCACCTTATCGTCTTCCCCTTCTGCACCAACATCAACGAGCTCCTCGACGAGGGCCTCCGCCTCGAGGAGAGGCCCTGCCGCGAGTGCCGCGCCGCAGCGCAGCAGGCCGACCCCGCCTGCTGCGACGCGTGCCGCAACGAGCTGCACCGCGCCGCGGAGGCGTCGTCGCTCTGCTCGCGGCTCGGCCTCCGCCGCAGCCACGTGATCGAGCTCGCGCGCCACGTCTACGTCCTCCCTGACCGCTTCAACCCGCGCGAGAACCTGCGCCACCAGCGCGACTTTGAGCAGGCGTGGATCGTGCTCGCGACGCAAGACAAAGTGGCGCGCGCGTGCGAGGCGGGGCACATCGGGCCGGCCGACGTCCGCGCGCTCTGGGCCGACGAGGGCGACTACGGCAACAACCCCGACGAGCGGCGCGGCAGCTTCAGCTGGGACATCATCCAGCGCACGCTCTGGACCTCGTGGGTCAACCTCTTCTCGGGCACCTGCGCCGAGTGGATGCGCGACCTGCCCGAGCTGGCGCGGAGCACCGTCCTCCCGCCCCCCTCTCCTCTCCCCCCCCCCTCTCACCGCCCCCCCTCCCCCGCCGCAGGTCCGCTTCACGTACGGCGACCTGTACCGCTCCTACGACGCCTGCCAGCTCACCGTCACGACGCTCTGCGCGCACGGGCTCGTGGTGGGCGGGCGCCGCATCGGGGACGAGCCGCTCACGGAGGAGGACGTGGACGTGATCCGCACCGACCGGCGCGCGCAGCAGCAGCACCTCCAGGCACGCCCCGCTACCCCCTCCTTTCCTGGCCCTCTCCCTTCCCTCCCTTCCCCTTTTCGCCCCCTCCTTCCCGCCCTTTTTCGCCCCCCCCCCTCCCGACCCCCCCCCCCTTCCGGCTCCCCGCTGGCAGGTCTTCTGCCGCAAACTCCTCAACCAGCACGACGAGTGGCGCATCCCCACGCAGGGCGTCCTCTTCAACGCCAGCAACTCGGGCGGCGAGGAGGTCTGGCGCCAGCTCTGCGGCATCGCGGCGCGGCTGCCTCCGTCGCCAGTCACCGGCCGGCCGCTGCGCGTCGCGATCGCGTACACGCGCCTCTCACGCGCCGAGGACACGGCGCCCTTCCGCAACACGGAGCGCGTCATCGCCGCCTCCAAAGCGCTCGAGTACGACATCATCGTGCTGTGCGCTGCCCCTCCCCACCCCCGCCCCCACTGGCGCCGCCATCGCCACTCGCTCACCCCCCCCTCTCCTCTTCCGCAGGTCCAACATCGGCTGCCGCGGCCTCAACAACTCGATGATCATGGTGGGGCTCAACATGTACCCGCACAACACCAGCGTCGCCTCGCGCAACGAGCAGTGGCAGCGCGTCAACCGGCTCATCCGGCCGATCCGGCTCGACCCGCGGCTCGTCGAGCTGGTCGAGCGACTCTACGGCCGAGAGGTGGCCGCCGCGCTGCGCCAGTGCGCCCGCCCCGCGCCCGCGCCCCCCGCCCTCGCGCCCGCGCCGCGCTGACCGCTCCTCCTCCCTCTTTCAAAGGTTCGTGCTGCACCACCGGCTGCACCGCCTCCACCAGCGCGCCGACCTGCTCGAGATCGACGCCAACTTCGCGGCCAACAACGCCAACCTGCGGCAGTGCATCGCCGAGCAGGGCGCCGAGGCGGCAGTCACGCTCTCCAGCGAGCGGCTGGTCGACCTGCTGCCCGCCGACGGCGAGGGCGAGGAGGGCGAGGGCTCGCTCGACGGCAGCAGCGTCCTTAGCGAGGAGAGCGGCGGGGAGGAGAGCGAGGAGAGCGGCGAGGAGAGCGAGGAGGAGGGGGAGGAGGCGGCGGCGCTGCGGCGGGAGGAGGAGGAGCGGCGGCGGCGGCAGGAGGAGGAGCAGCAGCTTGCGGCGGTGGCGCGCGAGCGGGAGCGGCGGGAGCGCGCGGCGCGCGCGAGAGAGGCGCGCCAGCAGGCGCAGATCCGGCGCGACGGGCAGATGTGGTCCCGCTTCCGGGCGTGGCCGCGGCGGTCGCGGAAAACGGTGACGCTTGACACGCTGGTCGGCTCGATCCTCAACGCGATGGACATCTCCATCCACGAGCGGCGGCGGGTCGCGACCCTCTTCCAGCGCGCCCTCGCCGCGGGCCCCGCCGTGCTGAGCGAGGCCGGCCTCGGCGGGGGCGGCCCCCTCCTCGCCCCCGGCCGGTCCCTCCTCCGCCTCCACGAGCGGGTTGCCGAGGTGCGCAGCGAGCCCGCCCCGATCTGTGCCGTCTGCCGCGAGCCGCCGCAGCCCGGCTCGGCCTGCATCCTGTGCTGCTGCTACGGCGTCATGTGCGTTGCGTGCCTTGACCGCTGCCCGACCTGCCCGCTCTGCCGCTGCCGCCGTTGCTCCGCCGCCCTCGTCCCGCCAGTCGACGTCCCCTCGCCCCTCCTCGCCAGCCTGCTGGAGCGGCCGCTGCAGCGGCTTCACGCAAGAGGCTTCACGAAAGAGGTTCTCCTCTCGCAGTCGCCGCGCCTCTTCCAGGAGCTGCAGTTCATGGTCCGGCGCTGGGAGCAAGCGCTGCCGCCACCTCCACTAGACCTCGTCCCGCCCCTCGACACGCCGCCGCCTGCACCGCCACTAGACCCAGTTCTGGCGCCGCTTCCGGCACCGCCGCCGGTCGACGCCCCCTCGCCTCTCCTCGCCGGCTTGCTGGAGCGGCTGCGCCACGCCGCGACCGTCAGCCGCACTTACTCGTGCGTGTTTGTGCCGTTTGCGCACGCGCTGCTGCAGGACGGCGAGATGGCGGCAGAGGCGGCGGCGTGGGCGCGCACGACCCTGCGTGGGCGGCTCTGCTCGGGCGGTACCGCGAGTTCTTCGAGGCGTCGCCGCGCCTCGCGCCGCTGCTCCAGCCTTACGCCGTCCGCGACACCAATTTGGCGGCGCTGCCCTGCTGGCCGTACATCGAGCCGGCGCCCGAGCAGGAGGACCCGGCGCTGCGCGGGCGGCAGGACGAGCCGTGGCCGCTGCAGAGCCCGGGGCGGGGCTTCACGCAGGAGGGCCTCCTCTCGCAGTCGCCGCGCCTCTTCCAGGAGCTGCAGTTCATGGTCCGGCGCTGGGAGCAAGCGTTGCCGCCGCCGCCGCCGCCCGACCCAACGCCAGTCACGCCGCCTCCGCCGCCGGCGCCAGACTCACCTCCTCCGGCGCCGCGGCGGCCGCCGCTGCCGGCGTCGGCGCTGCGCGGCGCGTCGCTCGACGCCTTCGTGCAGGTGGTGGGCGAGGGCCTAGGCGGGCGGCTCTGGGCCCCCGTCGACCACAGCCTCACTGTGTCTGGCCGGCTGCCGCCTCCGGGCAGGAGCATGCAGCACCTGCTGCGGGAGGCGGAGGCTGGCCCGCGGCTGCGCGCGGCGTACGAGCTCGCCGTGGCGGCGCTGGAGCGGCTCGGCCACTCGATTGACCACTCGCTGCCGGCGGTGGTCGACGAGATCGCAAGCAGCGTGCTCAGCGACGTGATGTACGACCACGCGCATCTGCGCCGCCGCCCCGAGCTGCGCGAGCACATGCTCAGGGGCACGGAGCGGGAGGTGCGGGCGCGGCTGGCGGGGCTGATCAACGCGATGCACAGCGGCGGCCTGCCGACCACGCACCGCCGCATCCGCTTCGACGCGGCGGCGCACGGCGGCGGCGGCGGCGGGCGGGCGGCGGTGGTGCTGCGGCTGCTTGTCTGAGGGGGGCCGCTTTGATGATGCGCGTTCGGGGGGGTGGGAAGGGATCCCGACAAGGCGCGTTTGAGATCGAGCTTAGAGCTCGGTGGGAGAGAGGGGAACGTGCTCTGGCACGCTCTCGCGTCGGCGTTCGCGGCTGCAAGCTCGCCTTCTTGCCGGCGAGCCGTGTCGCGGTGACCTAGGCGGTGACGGTCGCAGAGAACGCAAGCGCGCGGAGTTCTATGTATAGAGCCGTAGGTACTGTTGACGTAGTGTGCGATGTGGGGAGCTCGAAATCGTCCTGTCGCGCTCGCTCAAGTGCTCATGAGTGTGGCCAGTGAGGAGGCGTGAGAGACTAAGAACCTAATGATTGAATACAGCAAGGAAGCCCCACGGCCTTCTACGCCAGATGCCGTGGCACTTTTTGAACTTCAACAGATACCAGAGTGCAGAGAGCCGCAAGCGCATCGCTCATTCCGTTTCTCCGTTTGCGTTTCTACTTCTTCAACCCCCCCCCCACACACACACACAACACACACCTCAACTCGTCACTGTCAGCATCCTCCGGCTCGTCTCAGCTTCCGCCGCCTCTCCTGCTGCCTCCGGCTCCGCCGCTCCCGGCAGCAAGATCGCCGCTGCCACTGCCGCCGCCACCGCCCGCGTCACGCGCGGCCGGAGGCTGCGGTGGCGGGTCCCAGACGTGCGAGGGCGAGGCGAGCACGAGGGCGGTGGCGGAGAGCGAGACGGCGGTCGCAAAGAGGAAGGGGAGGGCGGGCACTCCCACCGAGCAGCCGAGGCCGAAGAGGTAGCCGTATAGCGTCGGGCCGACCACCTGGCCGGCGGGCGGGGCGCGGGGCGTGGGGCACGCCACCCCTGAGGGTCACCGCCGAGGCGGGCACGGAAAGGGAAGGTGACGCGGCGGCGGCGGCGGGGAGGGGGGGGGGAGGGGGGAGGGGGGGAGGGGGATAGGGGGGATCGTGGTGCCGCCGCCGCTGGTGCGGTGGTGTGTCGGTACCTTGAGCAGCGAACGCAAGTTCTGGTGGTCGCCCGCGAGCGAGCCCTGCCCGAACCCGGCCGCGGCACCCGCCGTGGTCAGCCGTGCAGTCACCGCCATCCCCTGCGTCCGCCCGACCTACGAGCAAGTCAACCCTCCGTGTTCTAGACTGTGATGTGTCAGACCCCTCGGCCCGGCCGACCTACAGCAAGCGCGCAGCCGGCGGTGCAGCGGGGAGAGTGGCCACCCGCCGAGCCGCTCGGAGCTCGCGAGGACCCAGTTGACGGGCAGGGCCGCGAAGGCGACGCGAGTCGAGCCGAGAGCGAGCGCCTAGCTCACCAGCGGCGCGCGGCGTGAGGAGACGCCGGCCCGGCTCCCGCTCGCTCCTCCGGCGGCGGTGAAGAGAGCGCCAAGTCGGTAGCGGCGCAGGAGGCGGTGGCGAGCAGCGTGTGTCCTCGCGCGCCTAGCCCCGCCACCCCCGCACGCCTTAGGCCTTCGGACCGCGCGCCGGGAGGCCGGCTGCGGCGTCGCTTCGCCGAATCTGCGCACGGAGCGGCGGGCGAGAAGTGCGACGGCGGTGTGGCCGAAGCCGGAGAGGGAACCGAAGAGGCCGCACCTGCGCCGGTCGACCTCGGGTGATCTCGGGTGATCTAGGGTGGACTAGGGCGGTGCGCACGGCAGGGGAGGAGAGGCTGGGAGGAGAGGCTGGGAGGAGAGGCGGGGAGGAGAGGCTGGGAGGAGAGGCTGGGAGGGGGGAGGGGAGGAGGGGAGGGGAGGAGGGGGGGAGAGGAGGGGAGGGGAGGAGGGGGGGAGAGGAGGGGAGGAGGGGAGGGGAGCCGACGAGGCGATGCGCACGTCTCAACGCCCCAGCCTCGCAGCTCGCGGGCAAAGACCTATCAATTTCATTCGTCAATGAATTCAATCCAGCCCCGCAGCGCGCGGGCAAAGACCTGCGACGTGTCCGAGGACTTGATGAATGAATGAATGGACCGATGGCGGGCAGATGTCTGCGACGTGTCTCGGGACGCGTGCGTTGAGCTGCAGAGCGAGGGGTGGACTAGAGGCTCGATGTATATTACCTGCCACGTGTCTCCCATCGCCATCGAGGTGGTGTGCAGGGCGGAGACGGAGGCGAGGCTGCGCAGCGCCACGCCGTTGCGGAAGAGGCGCACGAAGCCGAAGCCTGGAGAGGCGGACTGGTGTGTCTCGGGCGATCTCGGGCGATCTCGGGCGATCTCGGGCGATATCGGGCGATCTCGGGCGATCTCTCGGTCGAATCTCAGGGCGACACAAACCCACAAACAACCCACAACCCACCCGCAAACCACCCGCAAACCACCCGCAAACGGCCAGCGGGGCGGGCGGGGCGGGCGCCTGGAGGGCGGAGCGCCAGCGGCGATCGCGCGCCGGCCGGGTGGGTCTCGTTCGCGGAGCCAGCGACGAGCGGGACGAGGAGGGCGAGGAGGGAGGCAGAGGCGAGGCAGGGGAGGCGGAGGGAGCGGGAGAGCAGCCGTCCGCCGAGCAGCATCCCCACCGAGTAGGCGGCGCCGGCCTACTTGAGATCTGGTGAGATCTGGTGAGATCTGGGGAGATCATCCCCACCGAGTAGGCGGCGCCGGCCTACTTGTGCACCGGCGGAGGCCGTGCCGAGGGCGCCCCTCACGGCCCTCGGCCTCGAGATCTGGGGAGATCTGGGGGAGGTCTGGGGGAGAACTGGGGGAGATCTGGGGAGATCTGGGGAGATCTTCCGCATCTGGGGGCGGGGCTCGCCGAGGCGGAGACGAGGCCGAGCTTGCCGGTGAGTGCGGCGGGGTCGTCGCGGTGTGTGTCTGCGATTGAGGCGCGCAGCGCGACGGAGAAGGTCGAGGTGAGGAGGAGGGAGAGGAGCTTGACGATCACCTGGGGAGATATGGGGGAGATCTAGGTCGAGGTGAGGAGGAGGGAGAGGAGCTTGACGATCCCCTGCTCACGGGACGCCGCCCCTGCGAGCCGCCGCCTCGAGAGGAGGGTGAGAGAGCCTTCCCCGCCCGGGCTGCTGCCCCGCGCCAGCCGCCCATCTCTCCCCCATCTCTCCCCCATCTCTCCCGAGGCCAGCCGCGCACCAGCACGCGAATCGTCGGGCGCGAGACGGCCACACCTCGGCAGAGGAGGGCGAGGGCGGGCGCGCCAACGAGGAGCGGCTTGCGGCCGATCGTGTCCGACAGCCGGCCGAGCTGCGGCGTCACCTAATACCGACGCCGAGCCGCTGCCGAGGCGCGCCTGAGGCGTCGGCTCCGCACGTCTGCGGCCGCTTGTGACCAGGATGTCGAGCAGCGCGGCGCTCGAGGAGATGCGGCCAAGGGCGGCGGCGGTGGCGACGCGATCCTGCCCAAGGTGCGCGTACAGCGCGCTCGGCACCGCCTGCGGAAACGTCAGAAAGAAGCGTCATGGACGCGTCCCGTGTTCACGCCTGAGCAGCCTCCGCCTGCCTGCGTGAGCAGAGCGTTGGACAGCATCTGTACGAAGACGACGAGCGCGATGAGCCAGCCGTCGCCGTCCGCCAGCCGTGCTAACAGGCCATCGCGCCTCGCAGAGGGCGGCGGAGGCGGCGGCAACGCAGCCGTCACCGCCGGCACCCGACGGCGCACCTCTCCAGCGCACCCGCTGGTGGCAACGCGAAGGGCTGCATCTGTCGTTGGCGGGGACCGCAGCGGACTCGGGCTGGGTAGCAGTGCCGATGCCGCCGCCGCAGCGCCCAACAACAGGCCGGCACGCTTCGATCTCATATGGGCGCGAACGGAGCAGAGGGTTCGAGCTTCTTGCCGTCCCCGGTGAAGGTCGGTCTACCGCGTTACATACATACATACCGCGTTGGTGTCCACTCCGAGCTGTTCTTCGCCTTTCTATCTACAATCAATCAGGCCAACTGGGAAGCCCGATCTTTCACCGACAGGGTCCCGTTTACAGGGAAAAGAAAGAAAGAAAACGGACAACCCAAGGGAGGAATGGGAGGACAGCACGCCGCCAGGGATTTCAAGGAGAGGAGTGTGGTGCTAGCCGTCGCCCACCCTTGGGCGTCTGCCTCTTCCTATCTCTCTTCGCAGTCCGTCGCCGATTCTCGCTGCAACCTCATGCCACCTCGCGGTCGTCCACCCCGAAATCCGGCTGATACGTCCCGACGTCGCAGACGGTGCACTGGTCCTGAGCAGGGTTGGCTGCGGTTCCTGCAGAGCACACGGCAGGCGCGGCGCCACCTCCCGCGCACGACGCGCCGGCGGGGCAAGCGAGGCACTCGGGGTCGCCGTCGGCGTCCGTCTCGTTGGCGTACGTGCCAGGCGAGCACTGCGCGTCCAGCTCGCGCGACGAGCCCTGAGGGCAAAACTTGCCAGCAGCGCAGCGGACGCAGGCGGCGGCGGCGGGCTGGTCCTGGTAGTAGCCCTCGGCGCACAGCTCGCACGCCTCGTTGCGGGTGCCGTTGGCGAAGCTGCCCTCGCGGCACGCCGTCTGCTCGTTGGAGCCGGTGGTGGCGAAGTGGCCCGGCGAGGCGTCGGTGCACTCGCTCGCAGCGGTGAGGTCCGTGGTGCTCGAGTAGCTGCCCGCCTCACATGGCAGCGGCGCCGCCGCGCCCTTGGCGCAGTAGTGGCCAGGGAAACAGTCGCGGCAGATTGTAGCACCCGTGCCGTTCTGATACGTCCCTCCGCCACAGCTGGCGCACTCGGAGAGTCCCACCGTGGCGGCGACGGTGCCTGGCCGGCACGGCGCGCACGCATCGCCGCCTTCCGCGCCCCGTGTTGCGCTAGCGGTGCCGACGGGGCAGGACTCGCACGCGGCGCTCGAGTTGGAGCCGTTGGCCGGGTTGAAGCTGCCCGCGGGGCAGGGCTCCCAGACCATGCTCGTGGCTGCTCCCTTCACCTCGCAGTAGCCGCCCGGCGGGCAGGGCTCGCACGACGCCTCGCCGACCGAGGAGGAGTAGCTCCCCGGGGGGCAGGGGTAGCACTCGGTGGCGCCGTCGCCAGGCTGGCAGAGGGGGGGGGGGCAGCGAGAGGGGGGGGTGGCAAAGGGGGTATGGAAGGGGGGGGTGGGGTGGCAGACGGGTATGGAGTACTGCACACTTTGGGGAGGGGGCCAGGTGGTGTGGGTGCCTGTGTGTGTGTGTGTTGTGCGTGCGTGCGTGCGTGCGCGTGCGTGCGTGCGTGCGTGCGTGCGTGCGTGCGTGTGTGTGTGTGTGTGTGTGTGTCGGCGGCGTCGGCCCGTTTGTTTTGCGTCGGCGTCCAGTCGACGGTATCTCAAATAGGGAACCGAAAGGTTACCAGGGCGGACACACCTAATCAGGCCCGAGCATTACTTTTTTATAGAGTCTCTGCCCAGTCCCCAGAATTTTAGGTACGCATGTTGCCCCCCCCCCCTGTTGGTCGATAACAGAAGCTCTCAGAGACAACAAGATACAAGAACACACAGTGTCGCACAGACAGACAGACAGCGAAAGAAACTTGCAGATACCTCCCCGCAAGGCGCGAGACACAAAAGATAGTGTCAATGCGTTCGGAGAGCTGTGATGTCTTGGCTGGAGAGGACGAGCTAGTGCGCATGTGCGTGCGCATGCTGGTGATCGTGGTCGTGGCCCTCCCCCGACGCGATCGCCCTCTCCCAGGCGTCGGCAAAGGGGTCGGGCAACGCGTCCCGCCACTTGTCGCCGCCGCCCGCCATCTCCTCATCGGTGAGCAGGCACTTGTCCAGCTCCGCCTTTGCAGCCGCGTGGTCGAGCTCCTGCCCGATGCACACCATCTCCGACTGGCGGTCGCCGTGCGCCTCGTCCCAGAGCGGCCCGATGTCTTCTTGCAGGCCCTCGGGCCACTCCTCGCGAGGCAGCGCCGCCCACCAGGGCGGGCCCGGCGTCAGCTCGAACTGCGTGCCTGCGAGCGCCAGGCTCGCTTGCTGCTCGTGCCGCGTCGCCAGCCACGCAATCCCCTTGAGCCGCAGCAGCCGCGCCAGCGCTCCTTCGCGCGGCCGCACGCACAGCGCCGCGTGGAGGCGCGCCGGGTGGAAGGGCCGCCTCGCGCGGAAGATGAAGGACGAGATGCCGTACTCGACCGTCTCGGGGACGTGCTGGTGTGCGCGCGCCTCGCGGAGCCAGTCGGGGTGCTCCTCCGCCTTGCGCAGGCTAAAGCGCGCCTTGCCGAGCAGCCGAGCCGGCTCGACGCGGCTGTGCTCCGAGCGGATCACCTCCGCCGTCGGGTTGACCTTGTGCAGCAGCCGCTCGACCGCGCCCAGCTCCACATCGCCCAGCAAGTCGGCCTTGTTCACCAGCAGGACGTCCGCAAACTCGATCTGCTCTGGCTCGCAGAGCAGATGCGCGACGCAGCGCTCGTCCCCGTCGCCCGCCTGCCAGCCGCGCTCCGCCAGCGTGTCCACCGACCCCAGCTCCTCGAAGATGGCCGCCGCGTCCACCACCGTGACGAGGTTGTGCAGGCTCGCGACGTCGCCCAAGCTCACGCCGCTCGCCTCGTCCGTGAAGGTGAAGGTCTCGGCGACGGGGAGCGGCTCCGAGATGCCCGACGACTCGACAAGGACGTGGTCGAAGCGGCCCTCGGCCGCGAGCGAGGCGAGCGAGGTGAGCAGGTCCTCGCGCAGCGTGCAGCAGATGCAGCCGTTGGACAGCTCGACCAGCTTCTCCTCCTGGCGCAGCACGTCGCCGCGCCGCACGAGCTCGGCGTCGACGTTGACGGCCGCCATGTCGTTGACGACGACGGCGATGCGGACGCCCGCCCGGTTTTGCAGCAAGTGCTTGAGCAGGGTCGTCTTGCCCGCGCCCAGGAAGCCGGAGAGCACAGTCACGGGCAGAGGCGGTACGCCCGCTGAACCGGCGCGCTCGCCGACAGCCCGCGCCGCCTCTTTGAGTAGGGCGAGGGGGGCGCCCTGATCGCCCGCACCCGCGTTGGCCGCCGAGGCCACGGCCGGCGCCTCCAACGCCGCGCCCACCGCCGCGCCCCCGTCCATCCGCGCCAGTATCAGCTCCACCTTGGCCTCGAGCGAGGAGAGCCGGCCGGTCACGTCGGCCGCCGCGGCCATCGTGCCGCCCGCCGCCCTGGCCGCCGCCGCCCCGACCGCCGCCGCCCTGGCCGCCGCCGCCGCCGCCGCGCCGCCCAGCGTTGCTGGCTTCGCTTCCCCCACATCAACAAGCGGTGGCACCGCGGGGGGCGCGAGGGCGGCGGCAGCGAGCGGGCTGGGCTCAAGCCACTCTTGCCCAAAGTAGCCTCCCCACTTGCTTGCCACCGCGCCGGCGCCCACCGCGGCTGCGACCCCGCAGGCAAGGGTGCGCAGGGCGGCGAGGGAGGCCGCGTCGTGCCGCAGCACGTGGATGGCGCGCGGCCAGGTGTACCTGGAGAGGCAGGCCTGCTGACGAGAGAGCCTTCCGTGGGTCTCTCAGCAGCGAGCAGCACGAGTGCCTCGGCTGATCTCGCGTGATCTCGGGTGGATCTCTCGCTGATCTCGCGTGATCTCAGGTGGATCTGGCTGATCTCGCGTGATCTCGGGTGGATCTCGCTGATCTCGCGTGATCTCGGGTGGATCTGGCGCGATCTCCTCACCAGTCGTACGAGTCTTCGTCGTCCGTCAGGTCCGCATCCTCAAGCGCGCCGGGCGGAGGCGGCCGCGCCGCGTAGAGCGGGTGGATGAGCGCGAAGCTCGCCTCGCCGGTCTCGCCGATGTGCAGTGCGGCGGGCGGGATGGCGGGGAGCCGCTCGAGCTCGGTGTCCTGCAGCGGTGAGGAGGCGCGGCGGGGAGGGGCGGTGAGATGGCAACAGAGGGGCGGTGAGGGAGGGGCGGTGTGTGGGGGGAGAGGGTGGGATGCGAGGGAGGGCGCGAGGCTCGAGCGGCAGTAGCGGCGGGGGGGGTGGGACTAGAGGTGACAGCGAAGCGGCGGCGCCGGCGGGTCGGGCGGGTGGGGGGGAGGGTGTGCGTGGTCGATGCGCCTTGTAGCTCTCGTCGATGTCGCAGCTGTCCATCGCGGCGCGGAGCGCCGCATCGGCCTAGGGCCATCGCCAAGCACACGCCTCCACACGCTGTGCGGGGGCGCAAGAGAGGGCTCTCTCCGCCTCCGCCTCTGACTCGGACGGGCGCAGCGCCACGCGCGGGATGCGCATGCCGTCCCACGCGCGAGGCGAGTCCAGCGAGCGCGCGAGCACGCAGCGGTTGCCGCGGAGGACCTGGTAGGAAGGCGCGGAGAAGGCTGAGAGAAGGGCTCCACCGTCCGGCGGCTGGCTTTGGCGGCGGCGAAGACCAGCGCTCCGACCCACTTCTGCTGATCAACGCCCTTCGCCGCGCTGGCCGCGGCCGCGAGGGGCTGCGGCGGCGCTGCTTCCGGCGGCGACACGGCCCGCGCGACCTCCCTCGCGTTGAGGCTGCGAAGGCAACGACGGGGATCGGTGAGGAGATAGGCAGCGGCTAGGCGAGGCACAGCAGCGAGGGAAGGAGGCGGCGGTGAGGAGGGAAGCGGCGGTGAGGAGAGAAGTTGCGGTGAGGAGAGAGGCGGCGAGGAGGGAGAGAGGAAGGGATCAGTGAGAGGCGGTGGTGGGTAGAGAGGCGGCGGCGAGGAGAGGAAACGGTGCGGCCCCACCTGCTCACGACGGTCTGCGGCTGCTTGGTCCGCGTGTTGAGCTCGAATGACCACTCGCTCCACCAGACGGCGCGGCCTACAGGAAGGTTCCTAGAAGGTTCATCAAAGGCGCACAGAAGGACCACTCGCTCAGCAGACTCTGTGAGGCCGGACGAGTCGATCTCGTCTGGGTCGAGCTGCAGGCTGGCACCGCCGGCCTCGAGCAGCGTGCCCCGGAGGTCGGCAGTGCCGAGCGAGAGGAGGGCGGCGTGGAGCGCCCTGCCCACCGTCACGTGCGAGTCGAGCACATGCGAGGTGCCGTCCGGGTAAGAGTGCCGTACCGCGCCGTCCCTGCGCTGGCAGTCGCGCTCGCTCTCGTACAGGACGTCGAGTGTGACCTTCGCCTGCGCCGGCTTGACGAGCAGCGCGTTCACCGCCGCCGAGCTCAGGTACGGCTTTAGCAGCGCAGCGCGCGTGACGGTGCCCCACTTGGCGCCGTGCTCGAGCAGGCAGAGCGCGAGGGGAGCGCTCTCTTGGATGCCGAAGAGGGTGATCCTGCCTCGGTAGCCGGAGCACAGCCTGTCGAGGACGCGGCTCACCGGCTTGCTGATCTGCTTGCCGAGGTGCCGGTCCGCGCCAGAGTCTGAGATCTCCTTGTCCATGATGGCGCGTGCGCTGCCCGACGACGGCATGAGCGGCGAACAATCAATCACAAAAATTGCGGGAGGGGCCGACTCCGTCGACAGGAGCGCGCGCTGGATGGCCGGGAGGATGCTGCCAAGGCGCACTGCGATCGGTGAGTCCGCCGAAGCTCTCGGTGATTCCGGCAACCACAGCACAATGGCGATGTGCTCGGGCAAAGATGACGTGCGCTTTGGGTGGGCGTGGCCGAGAGTGGCTGAGAGGCAGCCGGCAGTCGAGTACACGCCAGCGGCCTTGGCGCTGGCGACCTGGCGACTCTTCCTCATATCCGTGCTGCGGATGCGTGCTAAGAGTACCTCAAGAGTGCTCACGATCGAGAAGAAATCTTGTCGGGACGAGTCATCTCGAGATGCTCATCGACGCCACGCGTGTCAAAGCAGGTCTGCTTTGACGAGGCTCGGTGCTGTCGTGCCAAACACCGTCAACCGGGAGATGGTGCCGGAGGGGGACGTGGTCATCGGCGGCGACACCGGCTGGTGACCAGCCTGCGCCGGACGGACGCTCTGTCGTGGGGGCGTGTGACGCCGGGCATTCGTCGTCGCCGCGCACAGGGTGCTAAGCGAGTGGGGTCGGAGTGAGTGCGCAGTGAGCCGGGCGGGGGGCGTACAGCGGTTAGGCTGCCCCCGGTCCGCTTTCACCCCGAAAAGCTCGGCGCCGCACACCGTGCCCGCGAGTGAGTGAGTGAACTCTCACCGTGCCCCTCGATGATACCGCACATGCTTACGACCGAACCCGCCTGCCTGCCGCCTTTCGCAGCGTCATGGCCTACTGTGCAGAGCGTGTGAGCAGCAGAGGAGCTGCTCTCCAGGCTTCTGTCGCAAAGAGCTGCATGCCACCGAAGGCGCTGTCGAGGTTCGCCGAGCTTGGCGAAATCCGGGGACGCCGCCACCGACGAGCGCGTTGGACTTTTCACTCCGGACAAAGACAGGGACACAGCGGACGGTGCGGGGTGTGTCCCCGTCATAGCGGTGAGGCGCGGGACCGTCTGTGGCGAGGTGGGTCGCGTCCCCGGATTTCCGTCAACTCACGGTCCACACCCTCGTAGAGGGACCGATTTTTTTCTTATTCCGCCAAACTACAAGTGAACCCACACCGGTCACCGCCCACCACTGCGCTCGGTGATGCACCCGCTATGCTCTGCCGTCGGTGTGGACTGCCGCTCCGCTTCGAGAGCGCGTTTGCGGCGCGTCTCGGCCGGGGCTTCCGCCTCGGCCTCGGCTGCATCAGGGATGGGCGCGCCCGTGCCAGTGGGGATGGGGCACCAGCAGCGGGCGGAGGTTCTTCGTACGCGCGTCCCGATCATCTCGTGACGTGCGGCATGGGTCGGACAATGTGCTGAGCACTCGAGGCACGCCGGCTCTTCGCGGGTGGACTGAGAGCGGGCCCGCTCGAGGGCTTGCCGTGCCGACCTCCACCAGCCGGGGGACCTCCGGCCGGGGAGCCTTTGCGCGCCTCCCGCCTGGAGAGCGGCGTGCTGCGCAGACTTGCGCGCTTCGGCCCAGTGCGGCGGCGCTCCGAGGCGCCGCGCTTACCACTGGATCCCGCCGCCGCCGCTGCCGTAGAAGCCGCCGCCGCCACCCTGGGCGCCGTAGCCGCCGCCGTAGCCGCCGGGTGCGCCGCCGTACCCGCCGCCTCCCTGGCCGCCATAACCTGCGGGGCAAGGCTCAGAGAATCAGAGAAGGGGTTGAGACAGGGCGGGGCTAGAGGGGGCTCAGAGGGCGGCGGCGCTGCCTCCTCCGCCGTACCCGCCGTCTCCTCTGTATCCGCCGCCGCCGTACCCGCCGCCGCCGTACCCTCCTCCGCCGCCGTACCCGCCGCCGCTTCCGCCGCGCCGGTCCTCGCGGAAGCCGCCGATGATGCGCGTGGCGCGCTCCTTGCCCTGAGGGGTGGGAGGGGGGGGGGGCGGGGGGCGTGGGCTGGGCGAGGAGCGGGCGAGGGCGTGGAGCGGGCGAGGGCGTGGAGCGGGCGAGGAGCGGGCGAGGAGCGGGCGAGGAGCGGGCGAGGAGCGGGCGAGGAGCGGGCGAGGCGAGAGAAAGGGGCGGGCCAGGGACAGCACGGGGCGGGGGCGGCGCGGTGAGGGAGGGGGTGGCGAGGGAGGGGGCAGCGATGAGGGCGACGGCGGCGAGGGAGGGGGGCGGTGGTGGGGGCGGCGGCGGTGATGGCGGCGGCGGCGGTGAGGGTGGCGGCGGGGACGGCGGCGGCGGAGGCGATGTGGCGGCGGGGACAGCGAACCTTCTTGTCATCCCACTCCTTCACGAAATGGACCGCGCTGCCTTGGGCGAGTGCGTTGCCGTCGCTGATCTGCGAGAAGTGGCAGAAGAGGTCCTCCCCGCCGTCGTCGGGCGCGATGAAGCCGAAGCCCTTCTCACCGTTCCACCGCACCACCTTGCCCTGGATCAGGCCCTCTGGCGGCGGGCCCGAAACGCCGCCGCTGCCGCCGCCGCCGAGTGCATCCTCCTCGCCGCCGGTGACTTGCTCGGCGCGCTCCTTGCCCTTGCGCTCGTCGTACACCTTGACAAACTGCACCTGGGCGCCCTCCCGCAGCATGTTGCCGTCGAGGATGGACGAGTAGTGGCAGAAGAGGTCGCCGCCGCCGTCGTCGGGCTTGATGAAGCCGAAGCCCTTGTAGTTCCAGCGGAGGGCTGTGCCGGTGCCCCGCGGGCCGGCATCGCCCGCGCCGGCGTTGCCCGTCATCGCTGCGTCGCCCATCATTGCCGGCGAGAGAGAGAGAACGCACAGACGCCGCGGAGCTGCCTGTCTCCCCGATGAGCCGGAGGTAGTGCCTTTCTTGAGCACACCGAGCCACCGAGCACCTCCTAGCCGAATTGTCTCAGCCCCCAAAGGCGTGGATGCCAATCTTGGAGAGAGAGAGAGAGACAGAGAGAGAGAGAGTTTTTGTTTTGTAATCTTGGTGGTAAGGCCGGAGAGCCAAACAAAGCGGCGGAGATGGCGGGGGAGGGCGGGGGATCGAGGAAAGCACGACTCGCACCGACCTTTCCGAACCGAAAGGCCGTGCCCGGCGTGCAAGGGGCACGGAATACTTAAATTTTTGAGGGGCGCCCTTTCTACATCCTGGTTCCGTTCACACTTCTGCGCAAAGTGAGGGAGACACTTGCAGGACACACGGAGTACGACACGCTCCCACCGCAAGCGCAGCGAGAGCAGCAAGGCGCAAAGGCGCTATGGGCTACGCTCCGCCTCGCTCTCCCGACACGCAGCCAGTCGGCGTCAAGAAGAGACGCTCGCCGAAGCCCGGCCCGAGCCACATCATTGACCTGCGGCCGGCGCTCGAGGCAGTGCACGTCAGCAGCGCGCGGTGCGCCCTTGCATATCTGCCGTGGGAGTTGGGCGTTCGACCCTCCACTCCAGAGAAGGAGCAGAGGCCACCGGACGCCGGGCTAAACCTGCGCAGCGAGAAGGATCAGAGGTCCGGGCCACCGGACGCTGGGCTAAACCTGCGCAGCGAGAAGTCGCACGCTGGCGAGCGCGATGCCGGGCCGCAAAAGCTGCGTGTCTCGCGCATTTGTGTCGAGGACATTGTGTCTGCCCAGATTGACGCGTGCGATCCGCTGAAGACCCTCCCCGCGGCCGACTTCTGCCACGTGCTCTCCGAGGTGACGGACATAGTGGTGCGGGTCATGACCAAAGGCGAGCGCGCGGTGCGTGCCAGACCCCGTAGATGCTGAAAGCACGGGCCTCCCGACGCTACTCTCACTCAATACTTGAGAATCACCGCGGCATCCCCAACGCAGGTGTGCGACGGCGAGGACCTCGCCTTCATCAGGCGGCGCGTGCAGGAGCTGGTCCAGCCAGGGCCGGGAGCGTTGGAGGGCATGGTGGTGTACGATTACGAGCAGGCTAGCAGGCGGGGCGAGCGGCGGCGCGCGGCGGCGCCGTCGACAGAGCGCTTCCAGCGGTACGACCACGTGGCGTGCCGGCTGGACGGGGGCACATGGGCCAGCGGAGTCGTGCACCTGCACGCCAAGCTGCCCTTCGTGCACGTGAAGCTGATCGACCCGGACGACATGTACAACCACGAGGCGGTCCAGGATGCACTCGGTGGCAGCCTCCACGCCGCCGCTCACATCTCCCTCCCTTAGCCGCGGCGCCATCTCCTGCTGCAGCATCGACGCGAGCCACGTGTCGCTCAAGGCTCTGCGCGCGCCGACGCCGGTGCGGGCCTCGATGCGACGCGACTCGGTGAAGACCGCGAGCAGCACTCCATTCTGAGCCGCCGCCTGGCCGACGCCCCAGAGATCGTACAGCGCTGCCGTGAACTGGATATGGTCCTGCACTGACGCAGTCTCATCCCCCAGCCGCTCGAGAACGACCAGAGCCATCTGCGCCTTGCCCGTGGCGCCAAGCGCCGATAACCGGCCCTCCAAGCGCGCACGCGACTCGGCCGAGAGCACGCTTCCAGCGTCCGAGACAAAACCACTCGGAGGCCGAGTGACGTCGGACGGCGACGTCGGCCGCGTGGAGAGGAGGCGTCGGCAGAGAGCGCCAGGCGCGAGGCGGTGGGAGGTTGTGGGCCACAGCGCCCGCATGGAGTGAGCGAGTCAGTCAGTCTTGCACAAGTCGAGCCTCTGCACTCGGAATGCCTGTCGCGGCGACGCAGACGTGCACCTGATGACCTGTCCCGCCCTCTTCCCCGCCCTCCCGCAAGCAGCTCGACACGATGGACACGCTGGTCGACCGCGGATGGCAGGCCACCGAGGGCGACCAGCGCACGGTCGCGCACCTGCTTTGGCGACAATGACGTTGACAATCCGCTCCGTCTCGCTCACTCCCTCGATGGGGGTCGAATTTGGCCAGTTGACAAAGTGTTTGACGACCGAGTCGTAGTGAATGGTTCTCGAACGCGCTTCCAGTTCCGTGATGTGCATGAGAATGTTCTCCGCGACTTCCGGTCATCGGTCTTGGAGAGACCCTGACGACGATGACCGAGACCAGATTCTAGAGGCGCGATGACGTGGCCTTGTTGAACTCGAAGAGGGGCAAGTCGTAGGGGGAAACCCGTATTGATTCTTGAGTCCTTCAATGCGATAGAGAACCACGTCTTCGGGGCGGACACCCGGTAGTTTCGGATAAAGATGAGCAGGTTGAGGACACCGCCATCTACCTTTGGCACCGCGCGAAAAAGAATTAACACGTAAAACAGCCGCCCAAGCGAGTTGCCAGCACGGCGAAAAGAATTCCTAGACGCCGCACCTCCCTCCCTCCCTCACTCCCAAGGTACGTGTCTGTCCTCAACCCAGCCCTAGCTTGGGATTCTTTATTTATTTCCCTCCCTCCCAGATCAGCCTCCCGGCGGCGTTCCTCTTCCTCAGGCATTATCCACGCTCCCTTTTTTCCTTTGGAAACCTCCTGGAAAACCGGGCGCAGGATACATACAATCAGCAACTCAAATCCGCTCACGCGCCACACGGTTTGTCCCGTCGCGCCGCCGGCGACGCCCTAGAGAGAGGTCAGAGGACGGGAGACACGGTCGGCAGTACAAGTGGACCAGTCACGACCCTAGTGGGAGCCCCCTGGTGCGTGTGGTGTTGTGAGGAATGAGGTCATGTCTCATGAGGAGAAGACGAGAGAGGCAGAGGACGAGGGAGGGTGGCCATGAGGTCAATCGCCTCACATCACGCCCGCCTCCCGCGCCCACGCCTGGAGGTCAAGCAGCCGGGGGACAAGCCCCAGTTGCGTGGGCACGATCCCTATCACGCGCTCGAGCAAGTCGAGCCGCAGCAGCGGCGGCTTCCCCTCCACGTCGAGGCCGAGGATTGCTTCAAGTTGTGACATCTGACCGAGCACGCCGCCGGCGCGGCGCGAGGCATCGCCGACCGCGGCGGGAGCGGCCGCCGCGCCACCGACGCTACTGCAGGCGCCGCCGGCATGGCTCGAGCAGGGCGGCCCCCTCTCTCCCGCGGAAGCACTCACGCCCAGCGTGGCGTCCGCGAGAGGCGGCCCTCTCGCTGCCGGGTCGGCGGCAGCGGGCAGCGCCATCGCCATCTCGCCCCAGCCGCAGGCCTCGCCGTGCCGACGCGTCGCCGTCGCCGTCGGCCCGTCCAGCGAGTTTGGTGCGACAGTGGGCCGCCCGCTTACAGAGGGATCGGGCCTCGGCGGCGCATGCGGGGCCGCGCGCTTTTCAACACCCGCCGCACCCGCCGCCGCCTCTGCTCCGCCGCCGCCGCCCGCTGTGCGCGCCTCGCCCAGCTGTCGTAGGGCGCTAGCATCACCTCGGATCGCGCTCGCCGCACCTGCGCCTCCGTCCCCATCAGGCAGACGAGCCGCGACTCGTCGCCCCAGCCGGGGGGCGGCCCCTCCTTGTCCAGGATGAAGATGTGCGCCCCGGTGCGCTTGCACAAGTCCCGGTACGCCGAGCCGCCCGCCCCGATGAGTCTGCCGATGTGCTCGCGCGGATAGCGCGGCGCGGCGTCGTCGCCACCGCCGCAGCAGCGGCAACAAAGGGCACTGCCAGAGGGGCAGCTCCTCGCCGGCTTCCCGGACTGGTCGGTCTCCGCGCAGGCAATGGGGCGCAGGATGGCCGAGGTCTCCAAGAAGGCGGAGGCGGAGGCGGCGGCGGAGGCGCGGGCGGCCGCAGACGCGCAGAAGCGGGTCGAGGCGGAGTCCAAGAAGGCGGCCCGGCGCGACGCTGACGAGTCAAAGGTCGCCGCCGCCGCGAGCAAGAAGGCGGAGGCGGAGGCGGCGGCGGAGGCGCGGGCGGCCGCAGACGCGCAGAAGCGGGTCGAGGCGGAGTCCAAGAAGGCGGCGGAGGCGGAGGCTCGCCGCGCGTCTGACGAGGCCAAGGCGGCCCGGGCGGCGGAGGAGCGGGCGGCCCGGGCGGCGGCGGACGAGGCGCGCTCGGCGGCAGCGGCGGCGGCAGCGGCGGCAGCGGCGGCGGCAGCAGCGGCAGCAGCAGCGGCGGCAGCTGCGTCCACGTTACGCGACGGCGAGAGAGAGCGCGCGGTAGAGCATGGAGCGCTGGCGGCTGAGCTTGAGCCACGTGTCCGCAACCTTGGGGAGTCCGAGATCGCGCCCGTCCAGCAAAAGTGGCAGCATGCCGTGCACGAACCTGCCCACGACCTCGCCGACGGTGCCCCGCAAGCCGCACTGCGCGAACATGTTGCGCGCGCTCTGCTGCAGGGCGTTGAGCGGCAGAGGAGGCGGCGCAGGGGCAGGCGCAGGCTCGGAGGCAGGCGCATCGGGGGCAGGCGCGGAGGCGGGCGCAGCAGCGGGTGGCAAAGCGAGGTCGTCGGGCGGAAGCAATATTGGCTCGCCCTCGCGGTCTCGCTTGCGGCCGGTCTCAAAGCGCGACGAGAGCAGCTCCATGCCGGCTTGCAGCTCCTCGCACTGCTGCGACTTGAGCCGCTGCCGCCGCTTGGCCTGGCCGTCCGGCGAGAGGCGGGCAGTAGCGAGCAAGTCCACGGCCTTGGCGTTAGGACTCCCAGGACTGCCTCGGCCGTCTGCGTCAATGAGCTCCGCCTCGTACTGTTGTGGGGACATGCGCCCCGACGCCTTCCGGTGGTCTAGGTCGGTGATATCGCCCGCCGTGTACCCTCGCATGCCCTCGCATGCGCGGCAAGAACGCCGTCAAGTTGTCGACGCTGGCGCGCTGGGTCTCGTTCATCACCTGCAGCGCCTCCGCCCCAAACGTGGCGCTGATGCCCAGGCTCATCTCCCGCTCCTCGTGCTCGGCAATGACGGTCCGCATGACGGAGACAAACGGGTGCTCGAGGACGGGGTGCAGCAAGCGCTTGAGCAATTCGAAGGTCTGCAAAGGCGTAGGAGAGTCCTCATAGATGCGCCAGTCCCCGCTGCACATCCGGCAATGCGAGTGGATGAGGAGGACCTTGATGAGCGTAGTCTCAAAAAAGTTCTGGGCTATGCCGCCCCCCTCGGAGGTGGCGTACGCGGTGTAGGCGGCGAGGAAGCCGGGGGAGAGGAGGATGAGCGCCATGTCAGTCAAGTCCTCCTCGTACTTTGAGTCGAAGAGCTGCGTTATGGCGCACAGATAGGCGTCCATGCGCGGGTCCTTGCCCCGGTAGTGCGCTGCGTTTTTCGTGCGTGAGGTTGGCGTGATGGCTCTTGTACACGGCGTCCGGGACCTTTGAGCGCCCGTGCTGCGCCGCGTGTTGCGCAGTCCCTCGTGAGCAGGACGGGTCAGACGTGTTGCCAAGCACAAAGAGGTTGCGCACCTGCGAGAGCACGCCGCCCTGCGTGGGAAGCCCGAGTGATTTGGCGACAGTGATGAGCGTGTCCATGTTGAGCTTGGCGGGCGCGGACGTGACGTCGTTGATGTTGGTGGTCAAATATGGGAGGTCGGGCCGCGTCGCTCCTGGCTCCCAGTCAGGGGGGGCTTTGCACATGAACTCGTTCCCGTACTGCAGGAGGCGCACGAGGCCGGTTGAGACAATCGGGCAAATAGAAAAGATGCGCGACGGGATGAGAACGAGCGGCATCTCGGAGGTGCCGTTCTTCGGCTCGTGCTCCAAGTTGAGGGCGGGCGGGTTCCGGTCGACGGGGTTGTACCTAAAGCGAAGGACTGGTTGACGCACAGCTTTTGTGCGCGAGGGCCGAGGAGGGCGTGGCAGAAGATCTGGTGCGCGAGCGCGAACTTGTATGTCTCGCACAGCGACGTGGCCTCATGCGCGCGGGTCAGGCAGCCAGTCGCCAGCGTAATGCCGTCTGCGTAGTCATACTTCATCAGGTGCCGCCTGAGCGCTTGGCCGGACTCCCGCTTGCGCTTCTGCAAGTCCTTCCGCGACTGCTTCATCAACGAGTCGAACTCCTGGATCTCGTTGCACCAGCCCTTCAGCATGGCGACGCCGAGGTGCGCTGAGAAGCAGTGCCGCCACGCAGAGAGGACGCCGCGGCAGTGGTCGTACAGGACGCGGGGTGTGCCGTCGCGCGGCATGAGGAGGAACCCCCGCTCGCCCCAGAGCACGGCGAGGCGCTGAAGCTCAGAGCGCACGCCGCTTCGCTCGTCGCGCCAGCCCGTCGTGTCGCCGCCGATGCGGTGGACCCAACCGTCGAAGGTCTCGCCCGGAGCGGGGCCGTCAGCCATGAGGATGCGCAACCCGCACGCCCGCTGCGCCGCGCCCGTCGCGCTGTCCACCGCCGCCATAGGCAGAGAGCGCGCGCGGGAAGTCGCCGACGCGCTCGGGACTCGCGCCACTTCCAAACAAAGAAAAACGAGCGTGCTGGGTGGCTATCTCGCGCCCACCGCCATTTCTCGCAAAACCCCGCCGGGGGGGGACTCAGGGCACACTTAGGGACACGCAGGAGGCCTCAAAAATCATGAATACCAAAAAAAAAATCGAGGAGAGAAACTCGAGACCTTTTTTACACAACGCACGTTTCAGCACGCTACGATCCTCATCCACATGACCGCCTCCGCCCTACACACCGGGCAATGCCGCATGCGCGCCGAGCATGCCTCGCATGCCGAGAGGTGCCCACACGGCACGCATGCGTGGCTCTTCGGCCTCGAGAAGCACACGATGCACGTCGTCTCGCCACCGAGGGTGGACTCGGGCACATCCGGTCGCCCCGTGTCAAAGTCGGCGTCGGCGAGCGAGATCGCCGCAGGGGCATGCGTGGCCTGACCAGCCACCGAGGCAGGCGCCTGCTCCGCCTCCAGCTCCACCACCGGCTCCGCCTCCAGCGTCGCTCCCCCCTCGAGCGCCACCGCAAGCTCCGCCACCGACTGCCGCGACTCGCCGCCCTTCTTCTTCTTCTTCTTCTTCTTCTTTGCCTTGGCCGCCGCCGCCTCCTTCTCAGTCTCGATCTCAGCCAGCAGCTCGTCGGCGTGTCGCGCCGCCTCCGCCTCCGCTGCAACTCGCTCTGCCTCTGCCTCCACTTCCACTCCCGCTTCCTGCACGAGGCCGCAGATTCCGAGGTCCCACTTGATGATGATCGAGGTCCCCGCCTTCATCTTGGTGAAGCGGGACGTGTGCTCGCCACACAGACACGGCATCGGCAGCTTGAGGACGGTCCCGGTGGGGTAGTCGGTGGGGAGCGTAAGGCGCAGCTTGGCGATCTGTGGCATGTTCGCGTCCTCGCGATCGTACACACGCTCCCAAGGCAGGTCGCGCGGGAGCAGCACGAAATCCGCGGGCGGCTCCTGCTCCGCCTCGCCCGCCGCCTCGATCGCCGCCCCGACCGACGCGCCAACGAGCGCGGCCTCTTGCAGCGCGCGACCGATCTGCCGCCGCTCCGCCGCCTCCGCCGCCTCCCGCCGCTCAACCCTCGATGCCGCAGCCGCTTCGGCAAGCGACGTGCAGCGAGCGAGGTAGGGCGACAGCGCCTCGGTCAACTCGACGTGAAGCTGCTCCTCGTCCTCTTCGTGGGAGTACGAGAATGTCTGAAGAGGCGGAATCCACAGGCACTCACCCTCCTCGTCCTTGTAGACGGTGACGCCGAAGCCGCCGACAAAATCGCCAGCAGCAAGAACCGGGTCGACGGCGGACGTACTCCACTGCCTGAGCGTCATCTCCGACATGACGAGCTTCGCGATTACAAAGTCCGTCCCACTGGTCGCGTCCTTCATCGCATCTAGTTCCTCTTGTGTCTCGTAGCCAACCAAGACAAAGACGCCGAGCGAGCGAAGGCACTCGATGCCGGCGAGGGTGAGGCGAATCTTGCGATCGATGTCGTCGCTCGAAGCGGCAGCAGCGGCGGCAGAGGCAGAGGCAGCGGCGGCGGCAGCGGTGGCGGCGGCAGCTCCGAAGCTCGATCGAACGTACGACTCGACGCGCGCACGCGGCGTGTCGTCGATGGGGGGGACAAAGGCCGGAAAGACTGTCGCCAACACGGCGTCAAAGGTCTGCTGCATGCTGCGAAAGCAGGGGACTGCAAGAACGTCGGAGCGGTAGCCGAGAATGCCGACGTATGAAGATCGCATCCGCTTCATCTCGCTCAGGGTGGCGATCCACGCACCGACCTTTTGCTTGATCTTTGCATGTTCGCGACGCATCTCGACGACGAGGCGAACGACCTCGCCTTTGATGGCGTCCTCGTCCATGTCGGTCACGTCCAAGCGCCTCGCGACGGAGATATTGCCGAGCATGACGAGGCCGAAGCCGAGCGCGTTCGGCTCACAGACCCCGTCGAAACCGGCGTATCGCATGTACGCGCGCGCCATCGCATCGTTGCGGGTCCACACGGCGAGGAAGAGGGTGGCGTCGGTCACCTCAGCGTCGTCCCCGAACGCGTTGAGCACGTCCGACTCGATCGCGTCCACGTCGTCCCGGGTAAGAAGGACCTTCTCCACCCGCGCCGCGCGAAGCGCCTGAATTGCCGTCCACGCCAAAACAGCTTCCTTACCGCTGTAGGATGCAGGCAGCATCGACGCGATGCGAAACAAGCCAGCCGCATCCTCGTAGTAGTCGATAATCGTTTTCATGATTCTCGAGACAGCGTCCGCGCTCTCGAAGAGTGCGACTCCAACGCCAGCAACTCCGTCGCCGCCGCCGAATTGCTGCTGCAGCACGACGTATCGGTCGGCGGCGTCGGTGTCGAAATCGGCAAGCGATGCGGCACCCCAGAGTCGAAGTCGGTAGGATCGAAACGCGTCGAGCGCCTGCGTGACTCCGAGGACGCGGTCGTCGTCAAGGACGTCGGAAAGGGCCTCACCGGTGAAGGCCGGGACGAGAAGGATGCCGGTGGAGAGGTGCTGGGCGAGGTCAGCGTCGGCAAAGGCGCTGTCGCGAAAGAGTGTGAACTTTGCGCCGGCGGCAGCGAGGCGAAGCAGCTCGGCGTCGCATGAGTCGACGCACGAGTCGGAAGACTCGATCATGCAGCGCACCTCGTTCGCGCTCTCGACGCTGCCGATCTGTCTCATGACGCGAAGCATCGCTGCCTCGGAGGTGAGGTTGGCGTCAAATGCGACAGGCTCAACCTCGTCCATCTTCGCATGCATGTGCGAGACAATGCGCCGCTTCTCCTCACTCGTGTACGCCATCTCGTGGTCGTCCTCGACGGCAAAAAAGTCGCGCAAAAGCTCCTCCTTCTTGTCTTCGAGCTGCTTGAGCGTCATGTTCTTGGCGAGAAGAGCGACGGTGACGAGTCGGAACTCGAGCGCGTCGAGGCGAGCGTGGGCCTCCTTGTACGGCTGGAGCGCCTCATGCGCCTTCTGCGTGGACTGGAGCGTCTCGTCGTCGTCCTCGGTGAGGAGAGCGGGGGGTGGCGAGAGAAGAAGGAGGCGCGTCCGCTCCGCCGCGGCCGTGTGGACGTGGATACCTGAGGGGAGAGAGAGGTATGTGAGGGGGGGGGAGGATTGCGGAGTGTGTGGCGCAAGGTGCGCACACCGATGCTGCCGATCGCATCTTGCTTGCCCTTGCAGTCGTCGAAGAAACCCCTCGCCCCTCGCTTCAACACCTCTTCGGAAGTGATGAGGAAGCCGCGGATGAAGTTGTCGACACCCACCTCCTTGTCGAATTCGGCCTCCTCGGTGACCGAGATGAGGATGCCAAGGTCGCGTAGGTTCTTGACTGCTCGCAGCGTCCTCTCCGCTGCCTGCTCAACCTGCTCGGCGCTCCAGTTGGGATAAGCGTCATTGAAGAAGGACGACACGAAGCTCGTCTCATCAATGTCGAGTTGGGCGGACATTCCGTCTCCCTGAGGGATGCAGCGGGGGGAAGGAGTGTCGAGCGGCGGCGGCGGCGGCGGCGGCAGATGCAGCGGCAGCGGCAGAGGTGGCGGCAGCGGCAGAGGCAGAGGCTATGGGGAGGCCGGCAGCATCGCGGCGGGCGGGCGCGGGCGCGCGGGCGCGGGTTTGGCGTGAGCGCAGCGTGCTCGTGCGCGGCGCGGCTTGCTCGCAAGTGCGGGCGCGGGGGCGCATAGGTGGCGGCAGTGGCGGCAGCGGCAGCGGCAGCGGCAGCGGCGGCTGTGGAGGAGAGACCTCAGCGCGGCGGGCGAGCGCAAGCGCGAGCGCGGGCGAGCGCGGGCGAGCGCGTGCGAGGCGGGGCGTGGGGTGCGGAGGGGAGACGGGGCGGGCGGTGGATGCGGCGGCGGTGGCGGCTGCGGCGGCTGCGGCGGCTGCGGTGGCGAGGCCGCAACGCGGCGGGCGAGCGCGAGTGCGGGTGCGGGTGCGACGCGGTGCGCGCATTGACGCACGAGTATGACCGGCTCCGGTGCGGGGGCGGTGCAGAAGCGGCGGCAACTCTGGCGGTGGTGGCGCTTCCACTGCCGGCGCCGGCGCCGGCACCAGCTGATGCGTCGCGCGTTGGTCGACCGGAGTGGAGTGGGGCGGGGTGGATGCGGGGAGCGGGGGCGCACGCCTTCACAGAGAAGCTTCCCGCGTGCGCAGGAACGGAGGAGCGCGCAAGGAGTGGAAGCCAGCTCAGGACGGCGGTGCGTACCTCTTCACGTAAACGCACCTTCTTCACATAAAGATAAACGGACAACCCAGGGCCCGAAATCGCACAGAGACAGACGCCGACTCGGAGGCCGCACCGGTCAGGCGCGCAGCCGGAGAGAGAGGGAGGCGCTCAATCGCCGCACGCGGCGAGCGCCTCCATCATCTCCGCCACATACGCAGATACGCACCATCAACCCCCGCGCCCGCGCCTGTAGCGTCCGTGCGCGCGAGGATGGCCTCGCCGGGTGGTGCGGCCGCAGCTGCGGCTATGGCAGCCTTCTTCACACAAAAACACAACCCCGGGACCCAAGACGCACAAGCACAGACAGTCGAGAAGGGAGAGACGGCAACGACAATCAAGGGTCAGCGCTGGGTCCCAGGAAGGTGCGAATGCGATGACGGCCTCTAGTGTGAGCTCTAGCTAGTGAGCTCATCGCTACTATACGCGCTCCGCTTCCTCGCCGAGCAGCGCGGGCGAGAGGTCTGACGGCTGCGAATGCTTGAATTTTCTGAATTTCTTTTTGGGGGAGATCGCCTAGACGCCGTCCTCTCCGACCGCCCTCCCCCCCCCCAGGGTCCCAGCTGCTTGCTGCGACGCCCTGCGCGCAGCTGAAGCCCAGAGGCGCCGCCGGCCCACCGAAGCCGCCGCCCCGCCGCCCCGCACCCGCCGCCCTGCCGGGCTGCCGCGCCCCGCCATCCTCGCCTCTGTCCATGCCGCTGACGTCGCCGCTGCCAGCGGCGCCTGTGCTGCCATCACATCGCTCCACCCGCACCCATTCCCACCAAGCCGCGCCCTCGCCGCGCCCTCACCGCGCCCTCGCCGCGCCCTCACCGCCGTCGCGCCGCACTGCGCCCTCACCGCCGCTAGTGCCGCCACCGCCACCGCCTCCGCCACCATCCCCCCGAAGCTTGCCCAACGCCCCCTCCCCGCATCACAGGCACGCCCCGATGTGCACCCCGATCGACTCCAGCGAGAAGGATTTCCTCTGTTTGCTCTTTCGCAGCGTCTACCCGTCTTGGAATGAGCAGCAGATAGAGCGCGGCACGGAAAGAACGCTTTTCGGAGCCGAGGTGCTTCGCAACCTCGGCGTTTCCGTCACGATCGTTGAGACGGGGCGAGAGAAGATCAACGTGGGTGCCGAAAACTTCATGCGAGGCACTTTCATTTCGTCTGAGGTGCGGCTTCGGGCGTGGGCCAAGGACTACTACCCCAAGGAGTTTCAACACAAGGCGGTGGAGGAGTTTGTTGGTGGCGTTGGTGTGTCTTCTCCATTCCCCTCCACTCGCCGATTCCTCCCGTCTCTCCGAGTTTCCACCCCCCGTCGTCAGGTCTGCACATTCACACCGCGGCGACAGAACGGACTCGCATCCTCTTCCTTCCCTCATTTGTCCACATGTCCGAGGACGCAATCGAGTCGGAGTTGAAGGAGACCCTCCAGCCGTACAAGGCCTCGCACGCGAGAATGGACGCCCTCGAATTCCGACTCACCACGGTCGCTTTGCTCGCCGAGAATGTCCCGCGAAGCCAGTTTATCGAGAAGAGGGACACGCTGCTGCGCGACTTTTTCGAGGTCGAGAAGAAGGAGTACGACTCGCCGTACACGAAGAAGGAGGAGAAACGGATCGTGTCCTTTCTGCTGAAGCGAATGGGGGAGGTGAAGCCGATGGAGTACAAGCCGGGCATCTCAGCGGAGGAGTTGGCGGGGTCGTCGTATCGCGTCATGCAGCGAATCGGGAGCAACAAGGTGGAGGACGCAAAGGAGGCGGCGACTCTCTCTCTTTCGGTACGCAACTCCCCCCCCCCCCACGCGCGCTTGTTTCCTCTCACCTCCGCGCGGGTTTTTATATGCAGATGCTTGGGGAGAGGAGGATGTCCTTCGACAGCGATTCACGCGAGCTTGCAGTTTTGAACGAACTACTTCGCCTCATCACTGCCGGCTTCAACCTTTCGCTCCACTACCCTGACGGCGACTTTACCGACGTCAACCTCGACGAGCACCTTTCCAACAACATTCTCCTCCTCCCTATCCACACGAGGGTCGCCTTTCGCGAGGTGCGCCGACCCTCCCCCCCAACCCCCTCCAACTCGTCTCACGTTTCTCGTTGTCGTTCAGATTATTGACGACCCGCGCGTCTCCGTCGCCATCGACCCTCCCGAAACGAGCGATTTTTGCTCGAGCGGGCTACGAATTTGGGGTTCCATTGCCGTAGCCCACCTCGACCGATCCGATGTGGTGGACAAGCAGCGCTTCATCGTGTTGCAAAGCCGACTTCGAGGAGTCGGCGGTGTCGGAGGAGTCGGAGTCGTCCGCTTCGAAGACGTCCAGAGCGTCGAGCCTACTTTGAAGAAGATTATCGACGACTATGATGAGGCGGCGAGCATGTACTACATTTTCGAGAAGGTGTCTTCTCTCTCCGCATCCGCTCCTCTCGGGTGCAGCGTCTCCGATGCCGTTCGGCGCGTTTGGGCCGGCGTCGTCGCGCTGCGCTCGGCCAGGATGGACTATGTCTTTCTTCGCGAGGAGGACGTCCTCAACTCCTTTGGAGACAACGCAGAGGTGTCGAATTCGTCGCTCTCTCTCGCAATCTGGCTATGCGATGCATCGCTTGTGACTGCCTACGAGGAGTTCACCGCCTTTGACGGCGTCGTCGCCGAGGCGAACGGCGGCTTTGGCATCGTTCTTTTGGGGAGTGTGGCGGTCGCGAGGCGCCTCGACGTGTTGCGCATCGAGGAGAGCGCGGTCAAGAGAGAGGTGATTCGCCTCCTCGTCGAGATGCGCCGCGAGCAGGCGCAGATCAAGGAGACTGTCTCCGTCTGGGTGGCGACGCTGGAGGGGATGCAGCGGGAGGGTTCCTCCTACTCCGACATCCTTGCCTACCGGAGCAAGGCGCTCGCTGCTTGCTCTACACCGAACGCGCAAAGCTTTGATAGCGCGTTGACCACCGTATTTCCAAACTTTGTCGCTCCGGTGGACGACACGCCAAACGCGCGTGCCGAGGCGTATCTTCTCTGTCGCCTTCGCGCTACTTACTCCGAGGAGGAGCTGCAGACGAGGGTGCGACTCTCACTTGCAGGCGCCGGTTTCATGCGTGCGCTCGGCGTCATTGTGTACATGGGGTGCGAGACAAAGGACGAGGCTGCCGCACTCAAGCGCTCCACGGAGGCGGCCAAGCACTCTGTCGCTGCAAAGTTCATTCTCTCCGAATCCGCACTGCGGACTTGGGGAGACGAGAATGCTGTGGAGGCGGTGCTGTCGTCCGGCGCTTTTATCGGAGGCTTTGGTGCATATAACCCCCCCCCCCCCCTCACCAAGCCGTCTCCCTTCTCTCACCACCTTTCCCGACATAGGCATCTCTATCTATGTGGAAGGCACCGGGTGTGAGTCACTGTGGATTCCGCCTTTCTCCTCCGTGTCGTCCGAGGAGAACGACGTCGCGCGACTCGGCGAGGAGCTGCGTAAGGCGCTAGCTCCGTACTTGGCGCGCTGCGCGTCGTTGCAGCAGGCCGAGGCGAGTGCACGGGCGGAGGCGGCCACTGCTGTTGCAGACGCAAAGGCGGGCGAGGCGGGCGAGGCGGCGGAGAGGGAGGCGGCAGAGGCGGAGGCGGCCAGACACAGTGCAGAGCTGCTCGCCTCGATCGAGGCGGAGGAGGCGGCTGCTGCAAAGAGGAAGGCGAAGAAGAAGAAGAAGAAGGGAAAGGGTGGCGCGATGCCTCCTGTGAACGAGGACGAGGTGGCCGTCGTCGCTGCTGCCGCTGCCGCGATGGACCTCTCTACTACACAGCAGGAGGCGGACGACGCAGGCTCGTCTGCGTCCTCCTCGGCAGCCTCGTCGTCGTTTCTTCCGCTCTCTGCTGCCTCGCACGCTACGCACGACGTGCTTCCTCGGCCGCCTGAATCGTCGATGGGCGGCGAGTCGACCTGCATTGCCTGTTTCACCAGGCCAAAGTCACATGCGGCTGTCCCATGTGGGCACATGTGTGCGTGCAAGCAGTGCTCGTCAAAGATGAGCACATGCCCTCTCTGTCGGGCTGAGGTTGTTATGTGGTTGCATGTGATGATATGAGAGGTACATGCCGAATCGCAGAAAAGTCCTCCACAACTCATCAAAGCCGGGTGGTTTGAAAGGTTGGGTTACAGACACCCACAAAAGAGTTGCTCTTTTCGCGACAGACGGCGACACCGCAGACTGCCCCCTGGAGTCGCGCGCATGTCCGTGCAGCCGTTGTTCTGCTGGGCAGGCACGGTTGTGCAAGAGAGACGACTCGCAAACTGACTTCTGCCTTAGCGCGGTGCGAGCTGGCCTCTCTCACACAAACAACGGGGACTCCCGGGTTCGACTCCCTCGCGCGGCCTGTTTCGCCCGACGGCGGAGCAAGGGTGTCGCCGCGGAGCCCGGGGAGTAGGTGCCCAAGCAGACACCCAAGCACCCAAGCAGACACCCAAGCAGACACCCAAGCAGACACCCAAGCACCCAAGCAGACACCCAAGCACCCAAGCAGATACCCAAGCAGACACCCAAGCAGACACCCAAGCACCCAAGCAGATACCCAAGCAGATACCCAAGCAGACACCCAAGCAGACACCCAAGCAGACACCCAAGCAGTAGTGTACCCCAGGGGGGGGAAGGAGAAATATAGTCTTTCCACCAGCCTTTCCATCCACCTCCATTTTCTTTTTTGACTTCCCCCGACACCTGGGCATCACATCGCGAGCTTGAACCCTACCCGCCCGCTCACCGCATCCCGAATCACTCCCTTCCCCTCGCCCAAATAGTTGGCGCGAAGATCGAGGGTGGTCAGCAAAACCGGGTGCTTGGATCTCACACGCCGTCTCACAGCGGTGCTTTCCTAGTCCAGGTCCTAGTACAGGTCCTAGTGCAGGTCCTAGTCTAGGTCCTGGTCCAGGTCCTAGTTTAGGTCCTAGTCGCCTCATTTTTTTTCCTCGTTTCAATAAAGATGCCAACTCGCAATCAAAACGCCGTCGCCATGTTGCATGCTCACGATGTCAACCGTGCTCTCGATTATGTTCGAAGCAGTATGCGTAAGCCGAACGCCCACACACTCAGCGCAGCAGTCGCAACGATAAAGGGCGCGTACTATACACAGCACGGACAGCCGCCCGGTTACGACACAGCTGTCGCCTTGTTGCAAGCTGCCGTCCGCAACGCTGCCTATGACACCCTGCGAGCACAACAGCTGCTCGATATGACGCCTTCCGAGCGACGCATAGCAATTCGCAAGCTGTCGAATTCAAGGGCAGAAATTTCCTCCGATGCAGGCGTCCGGAAGGCATACCAGCGGCTGCAGGCAGTAGCCGAGTGGCCTCATCTGGCGGAATTTCGACTCTCACCAGAGGAGCTGGCATCGTGCACAGCTATCAAAAAGCACCGTCTCGTCGAGCTGCAAACCAGAAGCGCCAGTGGTGGTGCACGCCAAGTGGTGCCTGACGGAGACGCGCTGGTCAAGTGGTGCGAACGTGTTTTCCACCGATACAACGCTGGGGATCTGTCTCACTTCTCGCGCCGCGACCTCGAGGATAAGGTGACTATCGCACTCCTTCTCACCCTCGGAAGGCGCACGTACGAGATCAGATCGGGACTCTCTGACTTCACGCAGGTTGGAGACAACGACTACCATGTCCGGTTCGAAGGCCAGGCAAAGCAGGGTGGGCAGTTTGATCGACGCAGTGGTTACTGTATCTTTAGGGCATATCATTTTCCCCATCATCCTAGGGGACACACTCCCCTGTGCTGCTGTGTGAACGGCGTCTCTTCACACCTCTGCCTGGGGCTGTGCTGTTGTTCGACCACTTTGCTGCGTTGGGCGTCACGCGCTCTGCGACCGAGCGAGAGATCGTCAAGGCGTATCACTCTGTGATGTCCTGATGAGAGAGCTGCATCCGGACCGGCAGGCACCGGCGGCGCAGGCAGCGGAACAGCCATCGGCTGCTGATGGCGCGGCTCTCCTCCAGCAAGCGAGGGAGGGCACCTCCCTTGCAGCAGAGGGGGCGGCGCCGGCAGTGGAACAGCCATCGACTCTTGCTCGCGGCGTGGCTCCCCTAGCGAGTGAGGACGTTTCCCTTGCAGCGGAGGGGCATTCGCTCGCCGCAGAGCTTGCAGCGCCGTCGCTTGCCGCAGAGCTCGCAGCGCCGTCGGGCAATCGCGCTGCAGAGCCCGCAGCGCCGTTGGGCAATCGCGCTGTGGAGCCCGCAGCGCCGTCGGGCAATCGCGCTGCAGAGCCCGCAGCGCTGTCGGGTGCGCGTGTTGCAGAGCCCGCTGCACTTGATCTAGATGCAGAGCTGCGGCGAGCTTCGGCGGCGGCGGAGGCGGCGCGAGCTGCGCTCGAGGAAGCCGTCGCCTCCTCGCAGAGGCTCGGCGCGCGCGCTGCCTTGCGTCGGCTCACTGAGGCTGCAGGGAGCAAAGGCGTCCTACGGGATCCGGCGCCGCGAGCAGCATACTTCGTGCAGCTGCAGCAGCAGCAGCCCGCCATCGAGTACGCCACCTGCGGCGAGCTCTGGGTGAAGGACGCGATGAAGGAGCTGCGATTACGGCGCGAGATTGAGCAGGCGGAGGCGGCGACAGCGGCGGCTGTGGCGATTGCGGCGGCGGCGGAGGCGGCGGAGGCGGAGGCGGCGGAGGCGGCCGCGGCTGGTGAGAATCGGGAGGGCAGGCGCCTCCCCTACGCCACGGTACGCGAACCCAACCTCCCATACCCCACGGTACCCAAACCGCCGCTCACAGCCTTAGAGCTCTAAGGCGCCTGCCGCTCGAAGAGGCGCACCTGTTCACAGCTGCAGGTGTGAAGAGACGCCGCTCACAGCCTTAAGGCGCCTGCCGCTCGATGGGCCGCACCTGTTACAGTTGCAGGTGCGAAGAGACGCCGCTCATAGCCTTAAGGCGCCTGCCGCTCGAAGAGGCGCACCTGTTCACAGCTGCAGGTGTGAAGAGACGCCGCTCACAGCCTTAAGGCACTCCCTTTGCTGCCACTCATAAAATCGTTGGGTCGCTTCAGTTCACGAAGCTCCCAGCGCTGACGCACTCGAATGCCGTGGGCCCAGATCGCGGACCCCCTGTACCGCGTGGGCGCCTCAGCGGCGTGGATGGTGCCGCGACGGCCCGGCGACCCGATAGGTGGCCTTCCCACATGCATCTCCCCAATCGCGCCCGCGCTCCGGACCTCTCCGCGCGCGCGCAGTGCTCACCGGCGCCGCCTTCGGAGCGCCGCCACGAGCGCCGCTCGCCGCACATACGGCCGGCCACGCGGCCGCCCTGGCGCCGCCCCGGCGGTGACGCTCGCCCGCCTGGTCTCAGGAGCGGCTCCGCCGGGCAGAATGCGCGCATGCGCCATGGTGTGCGGGCATCTGTGACATTGGCACCGCTCTTTGCGCGCTCTTTGCCACCGCTGTTTGCACCGGGGACGGCACACCGCCCTCGCTGCAGTAGGTATCCGCTCTCGTAGCGGTCGCCAGTGCCTACGTCGGCGACGCGAGCACCTCGCGCGCGCCGATCGCGGCGACCGTCGCCTGCCACGCCGCTTCCAAGACCGCTCCGGCGACTGGCGGGCGCCATGCCCGGCGACTGGTGGATGATATGTCGCTCACGCCGGACAAGGCGCCGGACGGCTTGCAGGTCGGGACAGCGGCGAGACGGCTTGCCCGTCGGGACGGCGGCGGTTGACAGCACTGTCGCCGTCACTGTGGGTGTGCCCTACGGCCACCTCGTCGGCGACGCCGAGACGCCTCGTATCGTCGGCACCGACTGCTCGGTGGGCAGGTGGCGGCGGTCGAGATAGGCTACGCGACGCGTCCGGTTAGGCTGGCATCTCGCGGGGCTCGTCGGTACCACGTTCTCCTCACCCGCCGAGGCGGCGGCAATGGACCCGCAGCGGCGCCTGCTGCCCGAGGGCGGCTGCGAGGCGCTGCGCGTGGCGTCGCTCGACAAGACGGCCACCAAGGCTTCGCCCCCGTCCATCGCGCAGACGCCGCGGATACACTCATCAGAGGCGCTCGCAGCGGCGATGATGGCGGCGGCGAGGGCTGCCGCGGCTGTCTTGCATGTCGGTGCTCGCTTCGGCTTGTGTCAGGCCGCGGCTATTTTGTGCCAGGCGTCGGTCGCCGCCACCGCTGCGCGCGGGACGTTGCGAGCTGCATATTACTAGCCGTGTGCTTCATTCGCGGCGGCGCCGGGTCACGTTCACGGGTGTGGGGCACGCGCAGCCATGCACTCTCGCGACCACATTTTCTCCACCTCGCTCAGCGTCTCTGGTTGTGGACTAGCGGCGTATTCAGAACAAAAGGTCTCTGCTCCTTTGTCAGAAGGAGCCACCTCTGCCTTAAAACTTTGATGGGTAGAGGGATGCCGGCCCTCGCTTTGCAGACCAGCGCGTTTCTTGCCAGGTAAAACGCTTGAGAAGCGGGTTATTCTTATCCGTCAGCAGGTCAGACGCCGAACGGAGGACGGGCAACCGCCAGCAGGGCAACCGCAGCGATGTCTGAGGAGCCAGGCCTGCGCCGCAGCAGTCGGACAGCGGCGAAGGAGCCTGCTCCTCTCGACACAATCTTCGTACGCGCCGACGCTCTCGGCGCCGCGCAGTGGTCTCGGCTCGGTCTGCCTCCGCGAACTGGATGGGTGCGCGGGACGGTCAATGCACGACAGGCTCAGGGTGCGGCTTCCGCCCCGCTCTTGGATGTCGTGCTGCGTGTCGGGTGCGAGGATGCTGCTATTGTTGATGCCCACGTGCCGTTGGCCACGTGGATCGGCGCAGGACCTCAGCTTTCTTGGAGCCTGACTGAGCCGAGCGGCATCTTTGCGCACAGTCTCGCTGAACTCGATGCAGCCGAGGCCTCCGCGGATGAGGCGGTTGTCGCAGGCCTACTCGAGGCGCACTGCCCGCCAGGCACCACAGGGAGTGTCAAGGAGCTCTTTGATCAGCTTCATGACGCGGCTGAGCAGAGGGATGTCTATGCGCTCATTCGCTGCGGCGAGAAGGGGCTGCAGGGCGTGCTGGAGAAGGCCGCAGGAGACGGGGCAGCGTGGACCTCGACAGGCGGGCAATGGAAGAAGCGCAGGTCGGCCGAGGCGCTGAACGCCGGTCAGCGCGCCCTCATCCAGCGCTCACAAGCTCCGCTTGATGGCGTCAACGATGACTTGCAAATCCACGTGTGCGGCCTGCGCGACCTCATTCGTGACGGAGTCACCTACAGTGCCGTGCCGGTGGTGCAGCGCTTGGAGCAGGCGATGGCGCTGCTGCTACATGAGCTGCTGAACCTCGAGCACCGGGCCCGTGAGGAGACGGCCTCGCCGCTCCTCGCCACGATGCGGCCTGCTGCGACGCCTTTTCGGGCCGGACGCGATGCCCACCGCCGGAACCTTCTCGAGTCGCAGTGGAAGCTGCAGGACCACCCGCAGCCAATGGGTGCGCGGCTTGTGCGTGGTGCCGAGGTTCAGCCCGCCGAGCCACGCGATTCGCGCTTCGAGCCAAAGGGGTCGCCGGTGGTGCAGCTGCTGCGGTGCCAAATCAAGGGCCAACGCGGCTGCAAGCTCAACTCCCAGCAGGCGGTCGCCTTCAAAACAGACGCGACTGCAGTGCTGCGGGAGCTCATTGCGAGCACCGATAGCGACGCGCGCGCGCTGCGCTTGCTCATCAAGCAGGTCGGCCAAGTGTCCGATATGTCGTTTGCTCACGCGCGCAGGCTCCACGAGCGAGTGGCTGTCGCCAAGCTGCGTGCCGACTCCCTCGAGGCGAGCCTCCGCGTTGGCCAGCTCCGCCAAGACGCGGCCGAAGGAGTCGCCGTCGTGGAGGCGGAGGCGCGGGCCTTCCTCTTTGCTGCTGACGGCGATGGCACGTCCCCGCCTTCCCTGGGCGCCATCGCCGCGCGCGTGCTCGGGCTCAACCCGACCTCCGTCCTCTGGCGCGTCCTCGTCGCCACAGGCTTCCCGTCGCGGTCGCGTCAGGGACAGCGCGCCGCCCGACCCACGTCCAAGCGTGGGCGCAAGCGCCGGGCGGTGCGTGCGCATCAGCTCGCTGTCCAGGCGCCGCACGCCAAGGAGCGCCGTGGCGTTGCGACAGCCGACGGGGGCACCGGTGCCATGCCCGGCGCCTTCGAAAAGACCGGCGACCTCAGCAACAAGAGCGCCGCATTCAAGCTGGCCGTCGAGGAGCAGCTGAACACGTGGAAGGTGCACTTGCGCGCCGAGAACCGCTTCATGTTCACCATTCCCGCGGAGCGCGCCGAGGAGAAACGGACGGAGATCATCAAGGCGCTCGAGGTTGAGTGGGCGGCGGCAGGGCGTGCGTGGGTCGAGGCGGCGGGTGGTGAGGCCGTCGCTCCGGCGGCCGGGGACGCTCCCGCGGCGGCGCTCCAGGCGGCGGAGGAGGAGTCGGAGCTACCGTGGCGTCGGCGCTCGGTGGCGCCCACCGACGCTTCCCCACCCGACCTTGCAGCCGCTGAGGCTGCTGCCACAGGCGCAAGGCGGAAGATCATCCTAGCTGCCTTTGTGTCTCGCAAGAGCGTGGAGGACGTCAACAAGGTCAGACCTCCTCGCCAGCTCGGTCGCCCGCCCAAGGACTACACCAAGGCGGTGGATCCACGGGTACTCACGGGCGGCTGGCCATCGTGCAGCGACAACCACCTCGATCCGGCAGTGTGCAGGTACATCGCGGAGCTCCAAGGGCAGCGCGGCGACCACATGAACATGCAGGACGCGATCGCGGGCAGGCGCACGCCGGACGAGTTTGTGCGGCCGAGCGGCGCGGCGGCGCAGGGCGCTGGGGCGCCGGCGCCAGCGCCGACGGCCGGCGCTGGTGGCGCTGCGCGCATGCCGACCAACCGCTTCGCCGAGTACAGCCGAAAGACGGCTGCGGTTGATGACCTGAGGCAGCAGCTCACGATTGCCACCACCGAAATCATTCAGCTCAGCGCCGGGGAAGGCAGCCACGGCGGCCGCGCGGAGGAGAGCTCAGAGGTGATCAAACAGCACCAGGAAAGGCTTCGGCATCTGCAAGAGAAAATCCGCACGGCCCAAAGCGAACTCGACGCGCTGCTGGGCGGAGATGCCGCTGCTCCAGCGGCCGCTGCCCCTGCGGCCGCTGCTCCCGCCGCTGCTGCTCCCGCGGCTGCTGCTTCCGCGGCCGCTGGCGTTGCTCCCGCGGCCGCCGCCCCCGCGGCCGCCGCCCCCGCGGCCGCCACCCCCGAGGAGGACGCACCAGCAACAGCCGGCGAGGCGACGCCGATGGATATGGATGAGGCGCCCACTGCTCAGACGGTGCCCCCAAACGACCTGATTGATATTGACGCCGAGCTGGCCGCCTGCGAGGCTGAGCTGCCTGGCGGGTCAGGCGACGCCTTTTACGAGATCGATCCTGAGGAAGAGGCGGACCCGTACAACCTTGGTTGCTGAGGGCGTAGCTGACCAGGGCGAGGGCTGCCTGCTTCAAGGCTCTGGCTCTCTATACGTAGTGAGTACATTTGACTGCGCATGCTACTATGTACCGGTGCTGGTGATGATGTACGTCAGGTGTTGCGATTCTCTGTAATACGTAGATAGTTGCGTAGACGAGCGGTCTACCTCCAACGGGACGGTCCGGGAACGCGTGGAACCTGCCCACCTCGGTGGGAGGTGGTTTGGCGCCGACGGACCGCCCCCTACACCACACCCTCGCCCAGGGATCTACAATGCTGTCTCAAGGTCCGACCTGTGGGCTCCGGCCTGCGCTCGGCACCGGGCACCGCCTCGGTATACAAAATGCGCCTGCGGGCGGACCCTCACAGATCACAGATCACAGATAGTTGCGTGGTCGAGTTTTTTTTAAGCTCCCGCGACTTTTGGGCCGAACGCAAATTCGACCACGTCTCGCCCGCGTTCAGGCGCCCACGACGGACGCCTCCATGTAACATGCACAGAAGGAAGGAAGGCTCCACCGCTGGCGCTGCCGTGGCCATCGAATTTTCCCGCGGCGGCGCCAGCAGCGCTCTCGGATCTGAAGCCGACTTTGAGCGCCGATCGATCAATCTGAGGGCTGGAGCCCCGATGCCGGGTGGCGCTCTGGGACATCGCCGCCGCCGCGGAGGCCGTCGGCGACCAGAGGAGCGGTTTGGGCGCGTGGAGCATATGTTACCTGCCAAGTGAAGGTAGATGAGGCTCCTTGGGACTCAAAAGTGAAACTTGTATTTAGCGAAATTCCATATACCTCGATGTGTGTGGTAGCGCGCGTGCTGCTTCATCAACCGTTTGTCTTGCGCAATGCGAGACGCGAGGTGGGGCCACCGGCGTCGTCTGCCTGCATGACATCTGACGCCACGATTGTGTAGGGATCATTTCCTGCGCAGCGATGGCAGCCATGCTTGTTTGCGTTTGTCATAGTAAAGCCAAGTGAGGCTCTGCGCTGCGGATGGGCATCGCGCCGGTCGGCGCGCTTGTGCACGGAGCGCGGGCGCGATTGGGGAGATGCATGTGGGAAGGCCACCTATCGGGTCGCCGGGCCGTCGCGGCACCATCCACGCCGCTGAGGCGCCCACGCGGTACAGGGGGTCCGCGATCTGGGCCCACGGCATTCGAGTGCGAACAGCTAGGGAGGTCCCCCCGTTGGGCCGACCCTCCGATTTTATGAGAAGAGAACAAAGGGAGTGGCCTTAAGGCGCCTGCCGCTCGAAGGGCTGCACCTGTTCACAGCTGCAGGTGTGAAGAGACGCCGCTCACAGCCTTAAGGCGCCTGCCGCTCGACGAGGCGCACCTGTTCACAGCTGCAATGGGCGTGCCACCTTACTCGAGTGCGGCTGCCTTTCGGTACGTGCGGCCCTCCCGCCTCCCTGCCCCACTGCGTGCCCCTCGGCTCTCTTCACCGCCCTCTCCCCACGCGTGCTCCTACCGCGCCTACCAGTGCGTGCCGAAGCCCATGCGCAGCGGACCACCAACGGCGCCGCCCTCGCCGCAGCCACCGCCGATGAACACACCAATGCCCACCGTCCGCTGCGCACTACGGAAGCCGTCGCCCGCGCCTTGTCTATCGCCCAAGGTCACCGCCAAGGTCACCGCAAAAAAAGAATGGGGGCGATCGTTTGACCTCCGCCGCTTTGCGACATTTCGAGCCACATCATTTTTGCGCCATTTTCTGAAAGTCGGCCGTTTTTGTCCACACCCCTGCTCCGACTTTAGGACCTCGGGGTCGCGCGCCGGTGCGTCTGCCCAGGCCCGCGTGCATGCCCTCTCCCATCGCGCGCATGCCCTCTCCCATCGCGGGCGTGGCCTGCCTGAGCGGCACCGCTCGCCGCTCACCCCACTCGCTCGCGCGACACCACAACGTATGTCGCCGCTCACCCGCCAAGCGCATCGCCGCAGGATGTCGCACAAGCCCGGCGAGGGGCTCGTGGCACGCGCGCCTCCGGACGTCGGTCCCCACCCCGGCGTGGAGCTCGAGCCGTCGGACGCTCGCGTCGGCACCGGCTGCGGCTGGGTCGACAAGCGCTCTGTCGACGAGTGCTCTGCGGCCGCAAGCGTGTTTGTCTAAACTGACTTGCGGGAGCTCACCTTCAAGCTCAAGACACAATGTGTGAAGAACGAAATGCTGGCCGCGCACAAGGCGCGGTTCAGGTCGACGGTGCGCGCCATCCTGACCGTCAGCCCCATCGCCCTTCTTCGCAAAAGCCACGCAAAAACACGACGAGTTATGCATCCGCGACTTGCTGCTGCTTCTCGCCGGTTCTGGCGGTTCTGGATCGAGGTGCGTTGAGAGGGCGAGCACCGGGATGCTTGTCTCAACCCAGCAGGGATAAGAGAACTGGCTCTCATCCCACTTAGGCGCTCGTCATGGAATTTGCTCAAAGGTCGGGACGGGAGGAGACTACGTGTGACCGCGATCTCAACCATTACCACGGTCCTACGGATTACCATTACCACGATCCGCTGGCGCACCTCCGCTCTCCTCACAGAGGCTTCTGAAGTACGGGCGGAGAACTGCGTGCTCGTCGAAATTGTAAAGCTGCGGCCCGCGCCGTAAAGGACGATAGTCCATCAGTTCACCGCCTCTTTGCCCTCTTGGCCGCAGCTCTCTTTTTTGCCGCCGCCTTTGCAGCTGCCGTCAATACCCACCTCTTGGCGCGCAGCTTGCGCCCCGTGGTTTTAGAGATGGTAATGCGAGAGGCCAGGCGATAGCGCCCCCGAACCGTGCCACCCCTGCTGCGCGCAGTCCGTAAAGATTCTGAATATCGTCGGCGAGTTTTTGTCCACACCCATGCGACCTCGGGATCCCGACCTCGGGAAACTCGGGATCCCGGCCTCGGGGCCTCGGGATCCCGACCTCGGGACCTCGGGATTCCGACCTGGAGCCTCCTCGCTCACCTTCAGTTTGGGGGGGGGGTGCGACTTGCGACTTGCGCTTCCTCGTCCGACACCCCTGCTCCCGCTGCCGTCTGGCGGATATGGAGCGTGGTGAGTCGAACGACGAGTGGAACGCCGAGCGCCGAGCGCGCGCACTGCGCGCAGTGCACGAAACGATGGAACAGGTGCTCACAATCATCGAAGCTCGCGAGCAGGGCAACCAGCAGGGCAATCAGCAGGGCAAGAAGCGACTGCGCTCCCTGGAGCCCAGATTCCCCGCCAAGATCAGACTCTGTCCGGAGTGGCTGTTCAAGGAGGTATTCCTGTTTACCGGGCGAGGTTCCGACCTGATGTTCGCCGTAGAATCGGGCGACGAGCGGATCAGCATGATCAGCGCGTACAATAAAGCGAAGGGCCAACTTCCCCCCTCCGAGGAAGGCTGAATTTCTGCACCTCATCAAAAAGTTCTGCGTGAACCCGCCCAAAGGGAGTTGGGCAGACCTACCCGACCAAGGAGTCGCGATGGAGCTACTACCTACTTGGCAAGGAGCTACCCCTCCCCCACCCTCGCCGGTGCTTTGCGCATTGCGGGGATTTCCGCAAGGGTAGAGGGCCCACAGCGTCCTAATCTAAAATTTGAGGATTAAGGATTCAGACTTCGCTTTAGTGAGGCCAAAGTGAGTTTATGGATGGGTGAGAACGATGCGCGACACGGGGAGGCACGCGGACCGACTCGTCGGCGACTTTGCTGCACGCCGTCTCAGAATTTTTCTCAGCGTGAGCGAAACGTGGAAGAGTGCCACCGTCGGGTAGGACGGGTCGGCCCGGAGCATCGGAGTAGCCGTCGTGGTCGCGGCGAGCTGCGCCGGCCACTCCGGCGCCGCGTCGGCAACATGGGAGCATGTCCACCGCCACTTCGCGGTCGCAGCGCTGTGGTCGCCCGAAACGCCGCATGTACCTCTGGCGGGCCAAAGATCGACTCGCATGTCGATTTCGACTTGACGGCAGCATGGAGGCATCACGTCTCCATGCTGCCGTCAAGTCGGAGCCAGTCTGCGGCGACCACAGCGCTTGCAGGAGGTACATGCGAGCTTTTCAGAGTCAAGCGATTGCGCGAAACCCCACACTGGTGGATTTTGGGGCGCTGTGGGCCCCCTAGCAAGGGCCCTCTGTGTGAGGGCCAGTGAACATCTTTAGGTTTAGCTTCTGGGCCAGGAAAAGGGTTGCTAGGAGCATACAAGGCTGATGGCCTGGAACACGGGGTTGTTGCTCTGGGTGCGGTGGTTTGAAGTCGGTGTGCTGGCCATGAAATTGACGACGATCGTGAGCGTGTGCGAAAACAACGGATCGATCACGCCAACGAATTCTACCATGGGGATACCACGTCCGGGACCTAGCCACCTCGGCACCTCGTTTGCCTCAATGACGCGACGAAATTCGCCGTCGAGTTGGAGGATTGCCGAGCCTTGTGTCGCACTTTTGTAAGTCTCGAGCCACAGATTGGTGCAAGCTGGCGGCACGGGGAAGGCAATGCAGCTGCCGACGCCCAAAGCCCACCCAAGATCTCTTTGTGATGCCATGTCGATTAAATGTCTCAACTCTCCAACCGGAGACTCGGCCGAGTGGCCTAAGGTCACCGCCTGTTTCGTTGGTCACGGTGTGGCAGGCGACTTGGCCGTGCGTGTCCTGATGACGCATTCGATGCGAGAGTGGCGCTGCAAGGGGGCGTCGATCTTGCTGAATCGAGTTTGCCTCCTGGTGGCCGTGCAGCTCCTGCACAAACGTGTTCTCAAAAAGCTGTCCCAGCATGCACGCAATCAGCGCGTGGCCGTCGGCATTGGGATGGACCATGTCCGCGTACAGAGGTAGCCCCAGCGAGCCCGCTCTCGTCAGGCTCACCTCGCCGGCTCCATTTGCGCTCGTCTTCTTTCCAACACACGTCGACGAGTTGGCCATGTCTGACGCCTCGTTCCAGATGGCGACTCGCGAGATGTCGACAATGGGTAGGTCGTAGTGGTGGGCAAGCCGTCGAAAAAGGGCGTCGGTGGTATGCTGTCGATTCAGGTTGCCCGTGGACGAGCTGAAAACCGCATCCAGCGTCACCCAATTGAGCAAGACGACCGCCGCGCCACTTTCGAGCAACTGTCGGACAAGGCGTTCGTCTTCCTCATGTTCGTTTTCCCGCACGGATTGGATGACAACGACATCCGGTGTAAAGGTGTCACTCCACTGGGCCAGGCCACACGTCCGATGGTAGAATGCACCCTTCCCGGAGACAGCCGTATTCTTCACGACGACCTCAGCATGAGGATCGAGCATTGATGCGAGTCTGTCAGCGAATCGCCTCACGTAACCGAACCGCACCTGCTTCAAGCCGCCGCTGGTTGTCGTGTAGTCCTTCTCCCCAACGGTGACGCTGTCCCCGATGAAGAGAACCTTGAGAGACTTTTGCGCCAACGCGCGCGAAACTGCAGCATCGAAGCGCTTATTCGATCCTCGCTTCGAGACTGAGATGGCCTCTTGATGGCACGAGATGGACGCACAGAGAGACCGGACGATGCCTTGATGCCGCGCCAAGTCGGCGATGCTCGCCGCTTCTTCCCGGCAGTGGATGTTTGCCTGGCACATTGCATTTGGCATTGGGCATTCGCCAGTGGAGAGGCATTGGGTCAGGCCTGTTGTCAAGAACGCCACTAACAACAACATCCGAAGCCGAGTCGCCGCTCGCTGAGCGAATGTCAAACCGGCGTGCTCCGATGTGGCTGTCGAGAGCGCCGCGCTTCACCGGGCGCGAAGTTATACGGCCTAAAGGAGATACACACATTTGTGGAGGGGTTCTGTCGGCAGCAGCAGTGGCGGCGGCGGCGGCAGGCCGGGCAGAGCGAAGAGGGCGAAAGGAAGGCGTGAAGGCGGCGAGGGGAGGTGCTGGGTAAGATGGAGGGCCGGCGGAGGAGGCGGGGGAGATGGGTGGGCGGTGCGTGCGGGGGGTTGGAAGGAAGAGGCGGTGGCAGTATCAGCGGCAGCAGCAGCAACGGCGGCGGTGGCAGAAGGACGAGGTGGAGAAGGAAGGCGCGAAGGCGGCGAGGGGAGAGGAGGCGCTGGGGAAGAGGGAAGGGCGGCGGAGGAGGCGGCGGGGGGGGGGGGGTAGGTGTGTGTGTGCAAGGGAGCGGCGGCGGCGGCGGCGGAAGCGGTGGCCGCAGCGGCTCAGGCGGCAACGGCGGCAGAAGGCCGGGTAGAGGATGAGATGGAGAAGGAAGGTGCGAAGGCGGCGGTGGGATCAAGGAGGTCGAGGGAAGAGGGAGGCGGCGGTGGTGCGGGTGGGAGGGCACGGGTGGGCTGGAAGGGAGCGGCGGTGATGTGAGCGGCAGTGGCAGCGTCCACGCAAACAGCGAATCCCCCGCGAAGGTGGATGGGAGGGGAGTCGGCGGGGAGTGAAGAAGGAGGAGGTTTTTGAGCGGCGCGGCTGCGCGGCGGAGGGTGGAGCGACGGCCCCGCCGTTGGGCATGGCGAAACCACTGCCGATGCAGCAGACGACGCCGCCGCCGCCAGCGCCGCCGGCCGCCAGGGCGGAGAGGCAGTGGTGGAGAGGAGGGGCGAGGCGGGCGGGGGTCGGCGAGGGGATTTTGAGAATCTGCTGCTCGTGTGACGCGCGCCCGCGCGCGGTGCAGGGCGGGCAGAGAGATGCGGCGCACCCGAGGTGCTGCAGAACACCGGCGCGGAGGTTAGCAATAAAAAAGAAATTCTGGAGTTTGACTCCCGGGATCTGGAGCAGTGCGACTGCCTTAATCGATCTAAGACAGTTCGCACACCTTTCACGACTGTTGCATACACGTACTCGGCTCTGGAGATTGCTTCCGCTCGGAATAGAAGTCGATGATCCTCCTTGTCTCGCTCTTAGTGATGCCGTACTTGCTCACCGTTGCCGCCACCTAGGGCTCCTTCAAGCGCGCCGCCTCCGCGCCGCCCGAGCGGACCCCGAGCCCGTCGCGCGTGCACGACCCGCTGCACGCCTAGGGAGGACGGAGGGCGGCGGGGCTTGAGGAGGCCCGATCCGGCCGCGCGATGCTAGCGCTCGGACGTCGCGAGCGCCGCCGTCGCCCGTCGCCTGGGCCGACGGGGTGCCGGGCGCACTTGACGGGCTGAGTGCGGGGAGGGCCCCAGCCCGTCGAGTCATGTGCATGTCTATCGGGGGGGGACTGGTGGGGACTGGTGCCGACTGGTGCAGCTGGTTAAAACTGATCCAGAGAGAAACTGACCTCGGAAAAAACTGATGAAAAAAAGAATGGCCTCTCTAGGCGCCGTTCACACCTCTCTGAAAAAAGAAATCGCTGGACCCCCTCCCCAGAGCGAATTTTTTCCAGAGAAAAAAGAAATACGGTTTTCTCTCTACGTACCAGCCTGCACGCCTTCCCTCTTACTACTTGGCTGGTCGCAGGCGGCATAAACGAGAACGCCGCACGCCAGCCACGCCACTCACCCCACGCTTGCTCTGCCCGCTCGGCAAAGTATATGGCGGTGTGGCGGCCGCGGGCCGCTTCGAGTGTGCCGTGCAGCGACGCGACGAGAGCCTCGAGCTGCTCGAAGTGCGGCGACGGGCGGGTGGACGAGTGGCCACAGACGGGGCAGAAGTCGCGCACGTCGCGCCCCGGCCTGGGAGGTGGGCGGTTGGTAATTGAGCGCTTGCGCATTATAAGGTGCTGTACATCTTTCTTATTTCCTGCTTACCTCTCTGCTTTCTCGCACTTTCTCTCCTTATACCACCTTTTTTTTTTTCTACTGTTTTTTCGTC
>NW_005199770.1:107664-164263 GCF_000372725.1 Emiliania huxleyi CCMP1516
AAGGGGCCCCAGCAGAAGCCGCAGGAGGGGGGGGAGCGGAGTGGGCGGCCTCCGCTGTCCCTCGCGCTGCAGCGGCCGGTGGGGGCTGCACGTCGGGCACGGGAGTGGGAGCATGTCGCTCGGCGGGATGAAGCTCGAGTTGACCAGCTCGAAAGCGCCCCAACAAAGTATAGAAAAATAAAGCCAACGAAAAAAGAATTCTTAAAATACAAGCCTCTCTCACAGCACGCTGGCACGACAGGGGCGCGGACTGGCGCGGACTGGCACGAAAAAAAGAAAAATCACGGCGAGCGGCATCAGTGAGGCCAGCTCACGCATTCGCTCGCCGGCTGTCACGGGCATGCAGCACGCTCGCCGATAGCCACACCGCAGCCGACGGCATCGCCAACGCCCTTCGCTCGGACCCGCACCTGCTGGATCGGGTACTCTCCGAAGGAGGCTCTGAGCTGCGGCGCCGAGTCCTTGCAACCAGGCTCCTCGCTCCCACTCCACCTGCCCTGGCCTATTCTTGCTCTGCTGGCTGACCGCCACGCTCACACCTGATCTGCATGCACAGCCTGCGGACGACTACGGGAGACGAGCTGCTCAACGTCATCGACGCCTTTGCGAGCGCCGACCTCATGTGATGTGCGTCACATCCGACGACTGCAAGCCCATGGAGAAGTCACAGGGCACGGTGAAAGACCGGCGCTACATCTGTGCCGACGGGACTACACAGGCGCCGTCAAATCCAGGTCTACCCCGCGGAGTATCCCTTCCCTCTTTCCATCCCGTGCGACCACGACCTATTGCGCTCCACCCCGTCCTCTCACTCTTGCGATATTACACTGCTCACCTGTAGCGCCCGGCGACGGCGGCGGCGGTGGAGGCCAAGGTCTTCGGCGCCCTCAGCAATAGGAACCTGGCTAGAACATGAAGTTCAGACCAACAACACACGGCCCGCGATGGTTCCACCGATCCAGCGCGGCCCGGCGACGGGCCGACGTTCGCGCGCGCCTCGGCCACCGCACCGACGCACTGCGAACCGTCCCAAACCTCGAGCAGCGCCGCGTAGCTCCTGTTCGCCGCGAATGCATCGCCAAGTGCCTTTTTGGCGCGAGCGAGCCCAAGCAGGCACAACGGCATCTGCGGCTTGGCCGACGGCGCAAGGCACGCGCCGAAGGCGTCGGCGGCGTCGGCGGCCCCGTCGCCGTCATTGCTACTGCTGCGCATCATGAGCAGCAGCGCGCCGTGTAGCGCGACGGCGGGCAGGGAGAGGAGTGTCGTCGACGACGGCCGCAATAGAACGCGGTTGGCGTGCTCCTCAAGCTTGCGCGCCGCCGCTGCCGCCGCAAGTGCAGCCGCCGCGTCACCGCGCGTCAGGTTGACCATCGCCCGAACCTGCAGCGCGAGGACCGCCGCGCCCGCTGCCTCGTAGGCGTGGCCCGTGCCGATGTAGTGCGCCTCGGCGACGCCGATGACTTCGAGCGCGAGCGCGACGCGTTCGGCGATGCAACCGTCAGCCGAACTGCACACACTTGTGATTGGCTCGTCGTCAGGCACGTAGGGCAGCGGCACGCCGCGCTGGTGGATGCGCATCAGCGCGCCCATCGCGGCGGCGTGATGCCAGCTCGCCTCGGAGAAGGGCGAGTAGAAAGAGTGGTCCGAGACGGTGCGCCCCGACCACGAGAGCGGCGGCGGCACAGCCTCCGACGGTAGCGAACGCCAGTCGAGCGCCGTCTCAAGCGGCGGCGCCGCGTTCCCCATCAGCTCGGTGAGTAGCGGCCACAACGCCTGCCGCGCGCGCATCCGCATCTGCCACTGCAGGTAGGCGGTCGCGTTGTACCACGCGCCACCCAAGTCGCCAGCGAAGGCGTCGGGCGCTGCCGCCGAGTCCGGCTCGCCCTCGGGCAGCAACCGCAACGCTTGCCCCGCCGCATAGCCCATGCGCGTCAGCCGATCGCGCGCATCGTCGATCTTGCACTGTTGCAGCAGCTCGTACGCCTCGAACTCGAGCGAGTGGTACAAGTTGCCGGCGTTGAAGGCGAATCCGAAGCCGCGGCTCGTGTTGATCAGCCCGCCGCGGTCGCCCAGTGCACCGGGCAGCCGCGCAAACGCGTCCGCTGCCGCAACGGACGCGCCATTGGCGGCGGCGGCATCGCGCCACTGGCCGGCGCGGTCAGAAATGTGGCTGGGCATGTGCAGCGAGTGGCAGGCGTCGCGCACCGTGGCGGGATACTGACGCGCATACTCGAGGCCGTCGTTGTACACGCTGCCGTTCGGATAGTCGTGAGCGTGCATGCCGTAGTGTATCGTCCCAGGGAAGTTCCTGTTGCGTGCATAGGCGGCCGCTGCCAGCTCGCGTGCCTGCTGGGCGTAGGCGTCGCACTCAGGCCCACCGACAGAGGCGCACGAGCCGACCGAGCCGAGCGCGAGCGTGGCGAAGGGCACGAACGAGCCGGCGGTCGGATCGTCAGGGAACGCCCCCGCGAGGGCGCTCACTGCTGCGCGGTATGCTGCGAAACGGGCCGCGCGGGTGGCGGCGACCGCGTCGTCGGTGGTCGGCGGGGTGGGCTCGCCGTTGAGGACCTGCACCGAGGCAAAATACCGGCGCTCGCGTTCGGTCATGTTGCCCGGGAAGTCGTCGCGCGCCGCCTGGCGGCGCAGCACGGCGAGCGACCCGTTGACATCCTCGGCGTTCCAGATGAGCTGCGCGTTGCACAGAGCACGCCCCCACGCAGCCATGTGAAGTGATGGGTCGGCGGCGAGCGCTGCATCGAAGGAATATATGCACATGTCGTAAAAAAGTTGTGGAGCGCCTTAAGGCCAAGTACGAAGCGTGCCTCAGCCGTCGGGTTGCTTGCAGTCACGTGGAAGGGGCGGATGTCGCCCAGCGCCGACGTCGGGCAGTCCGCGAGCAGCGTGACCTCCCACGGCTCGAGGTTCGGCGCCTGCAGCAGCGGAGACTCGACGCACGACGCGGCGACGATGGGGAGGTGGAGCGCGAGCATCTCAAGGTATATGGCTCTCCAGAGCGAGGCGTCGGACGGCAGCCTTCTCGGCTTTTTTGGGCTGGGACGAGCGGGACGAGCTTCGCGATTGCGACCACGCCACCAGCTGCAGTGGCTCCTCCTTGGCATGCCGCACACACACACACACACCGCACCGCACTCCGCGCTCGCACGCCCCCCGCCCCGCCTAGGTGGGAAACAGATGAGGAGATGGAACAGCCCTCGGACTGGACACCAACGCGGTATGGGTGGACGCGAGACAGATGATGACGACACGCACGAGCAACACACAGACACAAACAAGCTCACAAGACACACAGCCAGCGTGGCTGCCACACACCCTGAGTTGGCGTACACATAACTCAAGGCCGCGCCCCCCCTGTCGCCCCCCCCAGCACTCCAAGGTGCCAAAGGAGTGTTGCAGGGCGTAGCGGCGACTAAAAAGAAGAAATCGGCCGGCGCAAGCTCGGTAAAACGGGCCAACCAGGTGACACAGCTAGATGCGATACCTGATGCCATTCCTCGATTTTCTTTTCCCTTACTCGAGTACCCGAGGCTCTTAGGCAGGCTTGGGTACTGGTGGGACGGGGGCGGGGGAGGCGGTAGGGGTGGGGGCGGGGGCGGGGGTGGGGGTGGAGGGTGGGGGATTGGAGATGTGTGAGATTTGCCCGAGATTGCCCGAGATTTTCTCATAACCCTACCCGCCCGCTCACCGCATCCCGAATCTCGCCGCCACGCGCCGGCTCGTCCTTCGGGAAGACCCAACCAAATGCACTTGCTTGCGACTTGGAGCACTTGGAGTGCAGTTGGTAACCGCACAACAACCAAGTGCGGTTGGCAAGTTGATGAGCTCTTCAAGCCCACCGTTGACGACCCAAGTAAAGAACAAAAATTCTTCTTTCCGAGAAGCAGCGACACCGATTCGCACAGACATGCGGCAGGATCATGTCGCCACCCTCGCCACCCTCGTCGCACTGCTGATCTCGCTGCCCTCCGCCGCTGGCTTCGGCCTCGCACCCGCGCATGCGCCTCCGCTGCGGCTGCGCGCGCCGGCCGTCCGGGCTTGCGCACCGGCTTCGGAAGAGGTGGATGTCGTCTGGTCGGTGCAGGCCTCGGCGGCCTGTCTTGCGCCGGCCTGCTCGCGTCGCAGGGTCTCAAGGTCGCGGTGCTGGAGTCGCACTACGAGATTGGCGGCTGCGCGCACGAGTTCAACGTCAACATGGACGGCAAGCCGGTCCCGTCGGAGCTGCTGGCCAAGAAGCCGCAGCCGGTCTTCAAGTTCGAGGCGGGCCCGTCGCTGTACAGCGGCCTGAGCGCGGACGCGAGCCCGAACCCGCTCAAGCACATCTTCCAGATGGTTGGCGAGGAGCCCGAGTGGATCAACTATGACACTTGGGGCGCGCACCTACCCGAGGTTCCCGAAGGGTACGAGCTCTCCATAGGCGCCGAGAACTTCATGGAGATCCTGCGCCGGTACGGCGGCCCGACGGCAAGGGAGGACTGGGACAGGCTCGCGGAGCAGCTGATGCCGCTGACCAAGGGCGTCACCGCGCTGCCCTCGACTGCGGTGCGCGGCGACGCGGGCGTGCTGCTCACGCTTGGCGCGCGCTACCCGCGAGCCTTCCTCGACGTGATCCTCAACGCGCAGAAGATCACCGCCCCCTTCGACCTGGAGGCGTACGGCGTGCGCGACCCCTTCCTCAAGAACTACCTCGACCTGATCGCCTTCTTGCTGCAGGGGCTGCCCTCGAACGGCACTCTGACCGCCGTGATGGCCTTCATGGTGGACGAGTTTTACAAGCCGGACGCGGTGATGGACTTTCCAAAGGGCGGGAGCGGGGCGATGGCGGCGGCGCTGGCGCGCGGAGTGACCAAGCACGCCGGCTGCTCCGTGCGCACCTCGACGCCCGTCGAGGAGGTTGTGGTGGAGGAGGGGCGCGCGGCCGGCGTCCGCCTCAAGGGCGGCGGGCTGCTGCGAACCCGTGACACGCCCGCGACCTGTCCAGGACATGTCCAGGACACGTCCCGCAGGCGGCAGGCTGCTCCGCGCCAAGCGCGCCGTCGTCTCAAACGCCGACGCGCAGAGCGGCCTCCGGCGAGGCACTGGAGCCTCCCCCTTGAGAGGGAGTCCCTGCCCCGTAGGCCGACAACACCTTCCGGATGGTGCCCGAGGGCGCGCACGCCGGCTTCGACGAGGAGCGCGACGCGCTGCTCGCTCCAGCGGCGCCGGTGTACAGCGACGACGACGGGCCGGCCGACGGGGAGGGGCTGCCGCTCTGCAAGTCGTTCATGCACTTGTACTTGGGCGTGAGGGCGGACGCGATGCCGCCCGACTTGCCTCCGCAGTGGACCGTGGTCAACAGCTGGGACGTGCCGATCGATGCGCCGGGCAACGTGATCGTGGCGAGCCCGCCGCCCCTCGACCCTCGCGAGCCCTCGTGGAGAGCTCCTCGGAGCCCCCCCACCTTTCAGCTGAGCCTACCCCTACCCCACACCCTGCAGGTGAGCGTGCCTTCGATCCTCGACCCGTCCCTCGCGCCGGAGGGGCACCACGTGATCCACGCATACACGGCGGGCGGCGAGCCGCACCAACCCCCGGACGCCGCACACCTCGGCCGCACCTCGGCCGCGCCTTGGCTGCAGGCTGGCAACGAGCCGTACCACATCTGGGAGCGGTTCGAGGGCGTCGACACAAACAAGGTCACCTCGCCTCCGCCCGCGAGGGTGGGGCCCTCTCCCCCTCTCCCCCCTCTCCCGTCCCCTCTCCCCCCTCTCCCGTCCCCTCTCCCCCTCTCCCGTCCCCTCTCCCCCTTCTCCCGTCCCCTCTCCCCCCTCTCCCGTGCCCTCTCCCCCCTCTCCCGTCCCCTCCCCCCCCTCTCCCGTCCCCTCTCCCCCCTCTCCCGTGCCCTCTCCCCCCTCTCCCGCGCGACAGCCCTCTCCCGTCCCCTCTCCCGCGCGACAGCCCTCTCCCGTCCCCTCGACGTGCGGGAGCTGTGCGGCGTCGCTAGACGCGGAGTACCGTCGCCCTCAAGGAGCCCGACCCTGACCAGCCCCGACCCCAGCCCGCTCCCTCGCCCTCGCCCTCTCGCCGCAGGACGCAGCCTACCTCGCCCTCAAAGAGGAGCGCGCCGCCCCGATGTGGGAGGCGATCCGGAGGCGGGTGCCGCGCGTGGAGGAGGGCGTCGTCGTCCGCCAGATCGGCACGCCGCTCACGCACGCGCGCTTCCTCCGCCGCCACCGCGGCAACTACGGCCTCGCCCTCGCAGCGGGCGGCGGCTTCGAGTTCCCAAAGGTGACGACGCCGCTGCCCGGCCTCTTCCGCTGCGGCGACTCGACGACGGCGGGCATCGGCCTCTTCCGCTGCGGCGACTCGACGACGGCGGGCATCGGCGTGCCCGCCGTCGCGAGCAGCGGCGCGCAGTGCGCGAACGCGCTGCTCAGTGTCTGGGAGCAGCTGAAGATGAACGACAAGATCAAGATGCCGAGCAGCGCCGGCGAGCCGCTCCTGCAGCGCCGATGACGGTTAGAGAGTCTAAAGCCGTACGTGAGGTGTTCGCGCGCGATGGAGTGTGCGGTGTTCAGTCGTCATACGTCGCGCGCGCGCAAGAGAGAGTTTAAGCGCGAGCGATATATACACATGTGTGTGCCGAGATGCGACACCGCGCACACTGGCGGAGTGTTTACTGAATTTTTGTCTCTCAAAATCTAACCATCTAACCTACAAACCACTACGTTCTACGTACATTACTTCATCAGCTGGGACTTGCGCACGACGACCGGCCTCTGTCAGCACGAAGCGTCGTAGTGTCGGGTAGTGTCAAGTGACCGAAGTTTTGTTGAGCTCAAAAAAAATTCTTTCGCCAGCACTGACGTGACTGCTGACTCGTACCCCCTCTGGCGCCGCCCGTGTCGCCGCCTCCGGCGCCGCACGTATCGCCTTCGCCTCCTCCCCCCCCGCCGCCGCCATCGCCGCCTCCTCCATTGCCACCTCCCTCGCCGCCTCCCTCGCCGCCTCTCACAGTCCTCGGCCTTGGCGATGACGACGACGACGACAAGAGCACGGTCTTAATCGCTGCGACCGCCGTGGGCGGCCTGCGACCGCTCGTTCGAACGAACATTAGCGTCACAAATATTTAATCCTGTGGGTTGTGTCATCGTGACTGGACTGCGCCTGTGGCCTGCCTGAGCCCAGCCTGATGCCTGAGGCTCTACAGTGAACGAAAGGCACAAAATAAAAAATCCAACCGCCGCCTTTTGCTCAAGGCGTGCTCATACCGTTACCGTGCCGCAATCGAGCTGCAAAAGTGCAACCGCTGCCACGCTTTCAACACCCACGATCCCCTTCATCATGCTGTCCCAGTTTGCTCTCGCGGTGCCGACCCAGCACACACCGCAGCACGCACGTTCCATACCGTCCCTGACGCTCCTCCCCGCTCGTCGCTACAGGCGTCGGGTGCTTTCCCCGTCACCTACAAAAACTGCGGCGTCGAGAACACGCTCCAGGCGACCCCGGAGAAGGTCGTGACCATGAACCAGGGCTCGCTCGAATTCATGCTCTCCATGGGCCTCCAGGACCGCATCGTCGGCACACGTGGCGTCCCCTCCGTCCTCGACCCGATCTGGCCCAAGTACAAAGAGGCGTACGAAGGCATCCCGATCATGACCGGCGCAGATGGGAACTCGTACCCGAGCGACGCGGAGGTGAGGACCGCGAACGCTGACTTCATCTTTGCGGACTGGCGCAGCGCCTTCTCCGAGTACGCCTGGAACAACGACACCATGCGGCAGTGGGCGTCTGTGGGCGAATGCGGCGGTAAGAACTCGGACTTCTGGCCCCTCGGCGAGAACAAGACCTACATCGACAAGGGCCGGGCTCCCGGCTACGAGCGCAAGGGCGAGATCGAGAGCTATTGCCGCCCCCAGCTGCACGCCAACGGCATCGGCACTTTCCTCTCGGCCGTCTCGTGCGAGGACCCGACCCTGCGGGCGAAGCCGACTCAAGAGACACTGTACAAGACAATCAAGACCATGGGCGAGATCTTCAACGTGCCGACCGTGGCCAGCCAGCTCGAAACTGAGATCAAGAGCGACTTCGCCATCGCCCAACAGACGCTGCAGAAGGCCGCCGGCCATTCTCTCACCGCGGTCTGGCTGGACTGCATCTCCTGCTGCCAGGACGAGCCGGAGCTCTCGGTCTTCGTCGGCTCGGGCGGGGGCGCGCCCCAGATGATCATGCAGGAGGCGGGCTTCACCAACCTCTTCAAAGACCGCGAGAACTCCTGGGCGTGCGTCACCGTGGCCGACATCATCAAAGCCGAGCCGGACGTGATGATCGTCGTCGAGGCCGGCTTTGACCCAGCGCTCGACAAGATTGGTGCGCTTGCCGCTTACCGCCCCCCCCACAACCCCCCCCCCTCCCCCCTCCCCTTCCCTTACCTACCTTCCGCCGCACGCTTGAGCCCCCGCGCCTCCCGCCGCCAACGCCCCACGAGCCCCCTCCCCCCGCCCCCTGCTTAACGCAGAGTTCATGCACAACCACGCCGACTTCTGCGACGCGCACTACGTCAAGAACGCCGACTACATCAAGTTCCCGTTCAGCGCCTCGACGGTTGGCCCGCGTGTCGGCGCCGCCGCCCTCGACATGGTCGGCGCGGCCCTCAAGGTGACCACGGGCAACACGCCGATGAACTTCAACTCCGGCGTCGACTTCTTCGACCCGCAGGTGCTTGTGGAACACACGAAGGATCTCCTCTGCCCGCTACCCGCTGATTACTGGAAGGTCAAGCCGAACGACGACTCGGATGGTCTCCCCGCGTGGGCCATCGCCCTGATCGCTGTCTTTAGCTCGCTGTTCGTCCTCGTCCTCGGCGGCGCATGCTACATCGTCCGCCGCGAGAAGCAGGGCAAGCCCATCTTCACCGAGGTTGTCAACGACGCCGCGCAGAAGGCGTGAGTGGAACAAGAGGGCCCTCGCGGCATTCGCATTCGCTGCGGGGCGAGTTGCGAGGGCGGAGGGGGGGGGGGTCTGTTGCATATCCACTTGGGTCGCTGCGTTATATGTACGGTGTCGTTCTCGAGGGGCTCGAGTCTTAGCGAAGCGTCTTTGCTGTAGCCTGTACCGTGGTACGTGGGGTACCCTATGATCGTGTCGCCTGTGGCCTGTCGGTTTGCGCCCCCTGCGGTGTACCAAATACCCTGATGTTCGTGGTGTCCTTACAGTGTGACTCATCACCCAAGAGAGAAAGCGGATACAAATCAATAAGAGAACGCACCCTCTCGCTCATGACGAGCAATTCACGACAGAGTCTGTGGGAACTACATGAAGCAGGCAGCTAGCTGCTAGGCGCGACACACATCGCTTGTTGGCACTTCCCGCGACACGTCCTGTCTATAACTCGCTCAGGCGCCGTCCCCCTAAGCCGTGGGCGAGGCGGCACCTTCCTCACCGCCCACTCCCTCGAGCCCACTCTCCCGCGCTGGAGGTTCGCGCATCCTCTCTGGGCCCACGCGCCGCTCAATACGACCGTCGCCGAAATCGACATCGAATACTCCGAGCGTCGAGCGAGCGCGCTAGGCGGGGGCGACGTCTTCAGCCCGGCTCGCGGGAGCGGCGTCCTCAGCATTGCCCACGCTAGCGGCATCTCCCTCTCCGACTCCGACGCACGCCCGCTCGATGTCGAGCCTTGCCCCGCCTACGTTGCGCCTCTCGCCGGCGACGCCTCTTGCAGCCCGGTCTCCGCCCTTGCACGGCGGATACTGGACAAGGCCGGGGCGACGCCCGAGGACCGCTGCTGCCCCGAAGAGCTGCGGGCGGCGGCGGCCGCCGCGGCCGCCGCAGCCGCCGCGAAGGTCGGCGCCGTCAGTGGAAAAATGCACCTGTGAGCGTCGGCGTGAGTGAGCGGCGGTGTCGGCGGCGTCGATCAACATTTGCGTCCCACAACGCGATTGCGCCTGGCGGCAGGGCGGCAGGGCGAGGGTCAGCGGCAGCGGCGATGAGAAGGGCGATCGTCGGGACAGATGGGCGAGGGCCTTGTAAGGTCGGTAGCCAAAACCGGCTGATCGCATCGTGCAGCAGAACCGGCGCTGTAGTTGTCGTGTGATCGTTCGGAAAGAGAATTTACGGTGATCCGGGTTTCGGTGTCGTCCCACACGATGGCATCACGCTCGCACCTGCCGACCGCCGCCACGGCGGCGAGACGCCTTTTCCGCGACCACGGCGCCGGCCATAGGCCAGCGCTAGGCAGCTGCCGGCCACATCGGGCCGGAATTGCCGGTACCCGTCGCCGCACACTCATACGTCCACGCCGCTGTGACGTCTAGCGACGAGGCGCCGGCCGCCAAGCTTCATCGCCAATGTGGTCGCTCGCTGGTCCTCTCAGCTCGGACACGCGTCGGTCGGTCTAGCTCGCACAAGCTCCAGACAGCCACCGGTCGCCACGCACAAAGCGTACGGGTCGCCGGCTCCCTGTTATGCTCTCACGCTGGCCGGCGTAAAACTGTGCTGGCAGTTGTCATGCCGTACCCGTCGCGTTTCGAAAGGGAGCCCTCGATCGACCCCTCTACACGCACTGCGCCAACGCTCTCCACAACTGCTACCGTGGACATCAAGCTCCTCGACTCGATCTGCGGCTACGACGGCGCTCTAGCTGCTGGCTCTCGCGGGTGTCTGGCGACCCGCTCCGGCTTGCGAAACGGCCGGCCGCGGCGACGTGTTTCGAGCTCGGTGGTCTTCTCCGCGCGGCTGGGCCCGCTACTATATAGGACCGATCCGCCCCCTCGCTGGCCGGCTCGTCCGCCGTCCCTACGGGATGTGAGGGGCCGCTGGAGTCAATGCTGACCCACCGAGATTTCGATGTTGCCCACCGATACCCTAAGAGCGGCGGAGCGGAGGGGCAGCCGGGTGGGGAGGTTGCGGGCGAGGCGGAGCAGGCGGCAGAGCAGGCGGCAGAGCAGGCGGCAGAGCAGGCGGCAGAGCAGGCGGCAGAGCAGGCGGCTGAGCAGGTGGCTGAGGCGGCGACAGAGGCGGTGGCAGAGGCGGTGGCAGAGCCAGCGGCAGAGCCAGTGGAGGCGGTGGCAGAGGCGGCACAGGCCGTCGCGACGATCTCGCTCGCCGACGCCGCCTTTGACACGGGGCGACCTGTGCCCGAGTCCACCCTCGGCGGCGAGACGACGTGCATCGTTTGCTTCTCTATGCCGAAGAGCCACGCGTGCGTGCCGTGTGGGCACCTCTCGGCATGCGAGGCATGCTCGGCGCGCATGCTGCATTGTCCGGTGTGTAGGGCGGAGGCGGTCATGTGGATGAAGATTGTATCGGTTTGAGAGTAGTCAGTGGGCGATCTCGTTTGGTGAAAAAAATGTTTCTTGTTCGGCGCCAACTCCCCTTTTTCACTTTTTCCTTTTCCTCATCAGTACCCCCGTGAGCCTGTCACGCCAGAGCCGGTGTGTGTGCCAGCCCGAGCACATCCCCGCACGGATATCGCACAGGCTCTGTCGCCCTGGCGGCACGTGACGAGCTCCGATGCTTGTCCTGGCCGCATGGCTGGGGCTGGCTGAGGCAAAGGCCCCCACTGCAGCAGAGCTAGGGCTGCCCGCGGGCTGGGTCGGCGGCTACGCCCCTGGATCGGATGTGCAGGCGGAAACTGCGCTTCGCGCTTCCGACTTCGACCGAGTCAAGCAGCTGAGAAATTTACGTGGGCGGCAGCTCTCGGCAGTCTCACAACTATCCTCGTCCTCGCTCGTCGTCTCGGTCAAGACGCAGAACGGCTTCTTCTCCATCGGCGACGACATCGGCGCCTTGAAGTGCGCCCGCCGCGGCGCTCCTCAACACTCCCGCGCCCACCTCAGTGAGCTCCCTCCCCCCGCGCAGCCCGCACGACTACCGGCCCAACGAGTTTGTCACCAACGACTTCATCTTCGAGGGCCTCGTCGCGTGGGACGGCAAAGACCCCACCGGCCTAGACAACCTCGCGGGCACCGAAGGTGTGGCCTTGCGCTGTCCACATCACTGCACTCCTCCACCATCATTCACCTCCCCCCCCCCCCAAAAAAAAAACAACCTGCGGGTTTTCGGCGGCTTTTTACCCGGTTGCAGCCCTTCCCCCCCCCCCTTCCCTTTGTCCACCCCCCCCCCCCCCCCTTTCCCCCTCTCCCCCTCAGACGACTATGTCGGCCCCTCGCTGGCAACCAGCTGGACAACCGCCTTCAACCAGACCGGCCAGGGCCACTACGTCATCACCTTTACGCTCCGCACGGGCGTCAGCTTCCATGACGGCACCCCTTGGAACGCCGCCGCGGCGATGGCCAACTTCAACCAGATCATGGGCGGAGTCGGCGTCCTCGGCTTCCCCAAGGCGCTGGCCGGGATGCACGACTGGCTCGGCTTCACCCAGTTCCTCGACGCGTGGGAGGCGGTCGACGAGATGACCTTCTCGCTCACCTTCACCTCCTACTACGAGGCGGCGCTCCGCGAGCTCTCGACCATCCGCCCCTTCCGCATGAGCTCGGTCGCCGCCCTCCCCTCGCTGGAGCACCGCGGGATCTCGCACGTCGCCGAAAAGAACGGCCTGCGGAACGGCGGGACGTGGCCCAACAAGTGCGCGAAGCAGGCGCACTACGTGGTGGGCAAGACCGGCATCCCGGGCTCCACCGACCCCACGGCCGGCAGCACGGGCTGGGCGCTGACCTCTCTCGGCGTCGGCGAGAAGCTCTTCACCGTGGACCGGTACGGCTTCATTGTCGGCCAGGCCTGAGACCCGCCCACCTCTCTCACCGCCCGGTGTTTCTCTTCCGCGATCCGCGCCCTCCTCTCTCCGCGGCACAGGTGGCGGAGTCTGTGACCCGCCCGGTGAGCGACAACTACAACGTCTGGACCGTGACGCTGAAGCCCAACTACCACTTCTCCGACGGCACTCGCGTCACCGCCGAGCTCGTCGCCACGTGCCTGCAGGAGCTGAACGACAAGGACTCATCTTCGGGCAAGGCGCGGGCGTCGGTAGGAGTCATGACGGTGACGGCCGTGAGTGAGCTCGTGGTGAAGATCGATTCCGAGCGCCCCACCCACATCATGGACTCCGTCCTCGCCGAGTGGATCTTTACCATCTACTACAAGAAGGGGGGCGAGTACATCTTCACGGGGCCGTACGCCGTCGACAACTTCGACAGCGACCACTTCTACTTGATCCCGAACCTGTACTACCCTCTCGCGGAGCAGCGCCCCGCGCTCACGATCACCAAGTACGGCAACGGGAGTGCTCTGGCTGCGGCCGCCATCGACGGCAAGGTCGACGTCGGCTTCCACCTTGCTCCCGAGAGCATCACGGCCGTGAACAGCGCGAAAGGTGTGAGCGTCACGTCGTTCGAGGTCGAGTACCAGTACATGATGTTCCACAACACCGACATGCCGCAGTTGGCGGACGTGCGCGTGCGCAAGGCGATCGACGTCTCGATCGACCGCATCGCCTTTCCGACCGAGCTCCCTGGCGCTCTCCCCACGCGCAGCATGTTTCCGGAGGCCTCACCTTACTACTCGGACGGCTCCAACATGGCCGCGAACACGAGCACGGCCGCTGAGCTGCTGGAGCAGGCAGGGTGGGCCCTCACGGGCGGCAAGCGCACCAAGGACGGTACTGACCTCGCCATCAAGCTGGTCGCCTACCCGCAGCGCCCGGGCCTCGTGACGTTGCAGCCACTGATTGCGCAGTCGCTGACGGACCTGGGCATCACCGTGACCTCGGTCGTGACAAGCGGCGAGAGCTGGAATGAGCTTGACACTCTCATGGCGGCCGGGGAGTACGACCTCCTCATGTGGGCCCAGCACACGCTGCCGGCCGGCGATCCCGGCTCCTTCCTCAACGGCTTCTTCCGCACCAACGCGTCAGGAAACCACGCCCACTGGAGCTCCTCCTCTGTCGACTCCATGCTGGACGCTCTGAACGCGATCACGGACAAGCACGCACGTGTGAACGAGACGAAGGCGATCCAGGCGGCGATCCTCGCCGAGGCGCCTGTGAGCATGCTGGTGACGCCAACCTGGCACGTCAGCCTGAGCGACCGCGTGAACAGCACCTACGTCCCGTGGGGCTCCGACTACCACGTGATCCGCGCGGACGAGTTCCTCAGCGGCGAGACCAACTGCTTCTTCTGGCGCGGCGTGAAGGCGCCCATCGGCACCGGGGCGTACCAGGTCGTCGACAAGCTCCTGACCAACTCAGCGACCGGTGCGCACGCCTGCCAGTCACAGAGCCCACGCCTTTCCTGCAAGACACTCGTGATACGCTCCGTAGGCGCGACGCGTCGCCTCCCCGCCGCCGACTTCAACGAGACGTGCTTCTCTCTTGAGTTTGCCGACACGTGCGTCTACGCCGGAAACGAGACGGTCTCGGAGGTGCTCTTCGCCAAGTTCGAGAGCAGCTGGAAGAGCCCGGTCTACGACAACGTCATCCTGCGCGCGTACTGGTCGAAAGACGCCGTCGAAGCCGCCCTGCGAGACGGGTCGCTCGACATTGCGTACGGCGTCAACACGGTCTCCTCCGCTTTCCACAGCGTACATGAACGTGTGGATGTACGTGATCCGCGAGTTCGAGGACGCGATCGACGACTGCAACGTCGCCGCCGCCGCCCCGCCGCCGCCGACCTGGACACAGCCTTTCGAGTGGATCGGCGTCTTCGATACCAGCGGCGACACGACGCACACTTGGCTGGCGCAGAAGGTCGACGGCAAATACGCCGACCCGACGATGAAGCTCGTGATGATCGCGACCCACACGCCGACGGCGGCGACGATGGAATCGCTCGAGGGCGATGCTGCGGTCCTGTTCGAAGGCAATTGCACAGACGTCTCTTCGGGCGCGACGCTGACGCCGACGACATCGGGAGTGTGCTACAATCTCATGTTCGATTCAGCCAGCGAGGACTCGACGTTCACGCTGAACACCGCGGGCGTCGCCGGCATCGTGTTTGCCGCTGAGCACGAGCCGACCGAGTTTGAGCGCGACACCCACTACTTGTACGACTCGGCGGGCGCCGACATCGAGCCCATCGCGCAGGATTACGACAAGCGGTACGCGACCTTCGGCTGCAGCTTCGACTCCGAGAGCGGCTCGCTGCTCGTGAGCTACGGCGAGGAATGCACCGACGCCGCGTGCGGCGACTGCGCAGTGAGCGCGACGAACGTGCCGAACGGTGCTTGCTACATGGCCGGCGGCCACGTGCACTATGCTACGTGCGACCCGACGGGCTCGAATGTCACGGTTGAGATCCACCAGACCGCCGGCTGGGATTGCACGACTGACGTCACGGGCGCGACGCCCGACCAAACGCACATCGAACCGGCCGCAGGGTGCAAGGTGGAGGAACACGAACACGAGGGCGATGGGCGCCGACTTTCCTTCTCCAACCAGGAGTTCTCGGACTCGTTCGGGCCGGACAGCCCTCAGTACAAGGCGGTGCACGCGTGGGACGAGGGCGTCGCCTTCTACGCCGGCTCGCTCGAGGGGCCGAACGTGGGTGGCAGCTCGGCCGGCGAGATGGTCTACCGGCTCGCGGAGAAGCGGTGCGCCAACTTTGGCACCTGCGAGTCGGGGAGCACGGGGCTGTCGAATGTCAACAAGAAGCTGCTCGCGGAGTTCATCGCGGGCGAGGCGTACCTCATGGACGGCAACTGCTCCGCCGTGCGCCCCATCGTCGACACGATCATCAAGCAGATGACGGTGCCGCTCGTGCAGGGCTCGCTCCGCTACGCGTACAAGGTCGGCTCGGATCCGGTCTACGATGACGTGGGTACGGGTCGGTCGCAGAAGAACGCGGCGGAGGGCGCCGTCTTCACGGCGGCCGTGCTGCCCCTCGTCCACGAGTGCAACGTCGCCGCTGCCAAGACCATCAGCGACGAGATGAAGTTCGGCCTGTACGACCAGGGCGACTACCCCGACTTCGCGGCGGTCAAGGCCGCCTTCGAGAGCACCTACGACTGCCTCGGCATCACTTGCGCCGACGTGGGCGGCCTCTCGCCTGGCGGCGTGGCGGCGGCGTGCATCAAAACGAGCCCTTGGCCCGACATCGCGGGCTACACCCCCGGCTCGGACGTGACCAAGCACGCCAACCTCGACCTCGACCGGCAGGCGCTGGTGCGGGCGCTCGAGCACCCAGACCCGCCGCCGCCGCCGACCTGGACACAGCCTTTCGAGTGGATCGGCGTCTTCGATACCAGCGGCGACACGACGCACACTTGGCTGGCGCAGAAGGTCGACGGCAAATACGCCGACCCGACGATGAAGCTCGTGATGATCGCGACCCACACGCCGACGGCGGCGACGATGGAATCGCTCAAGGGCGATGCTGCGGTCCTGTTCGAAGGCAATTGCACAGACGTCTCTTCGGGCGCGACGCTGACGCCGACGACATCGGGAGTGTGCTACAATCTCATGTTCGATTCAGCCAGCGAGGACTCGACGTTCACGCTGAACACCGCGGGCGTCGCCGGCATCGTGTTCGCCGCTGAGCACGAGCCGACCGAGTTTGAGCGCGACACCCACTACTTGTACGACTCGGCGGGCGCCGACATCGAGCCCATCGCGCAGGATTACGACATGCGGTACGCGACCTTCGGCTGCAGCTTCGACTCCGAGAGCGGCTCGCTGCTCGTGAGCTACGGCGAGGAATGCACCGACGCCGCGTGCGGCGACTGCGCAGTGAGCGCGACGAACGTGCCGAACGGTGCTTGCTACATGGCCGGCGGCCACGTGCACTATGCTACGTGCGACCCGACGGGCTCGAATGTCACGGTTGAGATCCACCAGACCGCCGGCTGGGATTGCACGACTGACGTCACGGGCGCGACGCCCGACCAAACGCACATCGAACCGGCCGCAGGGTGCAAGGTGGAGGAACACGAACACGAGGGCGATGGGCGCCGACTTTCCGACCATCCCACGGACGCCCCTCCGGACTGGGACCTGGCGAAGCACTATTACGCCGTCGGCGGGTACTCGCTGTCGGGCAAGGCCCCCAACGGGCTCCGCACCATGAAGGGCTTCTCCACCAGCGCCGAGAGCAGGATGTACAACGGCTGCGTCGGCTGCCCGTACAAGACCTTCTCGGCCTTCTACGACTACTACGAGGACTTTGACTATGCGGACAAGTGGGTGAGCGCCGCCCTCGACGGCGCCAATATGGCCTTCAGCAGCGGGCGGCACGGCCCGAACGACTTCGCCACGCTCGGCGACGCCGCGCGGATCGAGGCGGTCAAGAAGGGGACGGCGTACATGAACGTGTGGATGTACGTGATCCGCGAGTTCGAGGACGCGATCGACGACTGCAACGTCGCCGCCGCCCCGCCGCCGCCGACCTGGACACAGCCTTTCGAGTGGATCGGCGTCTTCGATACCAGCGGCGACACGACGCACACTTGGCTGGCGCAGAAGGTCGACGGCAAATACGCCGACCCGACGATGAAGCTCGTGATGATCGCGACCCACACGCCGACGGCGGCGACGATGGAATCGCTCGAGGGCGATGCTGCGGTCCTGTTCGAAGGCAATTGCACAGACGTCTCTTCGGGCGCGACGCTGACGCCGACGACATCGGGAGTGTGCTACAATCTCATGTTCGATTCAGCCAGCGAGGACTCGACGTTCACGCTGAACACCGCGGGCGTCGCCGGCATCGTGTTTGCCGCTGAGCACGAGCCGACCGAGTTTGAGCGCGACACCCACTACTTGTACGACTCGGCGGGCGCCGACATCGAGCCCATCGCGCAGGATTACGACAAGCGGTACGCGACCTTCGGCTGCAGCTTCGACTCCGAGAGCGGCTCGCTGCTCGTGAGCTACGGCGAGGAATGCACCGACGCCGCGTGCGGCGACTGCGCAGTGAGCGCGACGAACGTGCCGAACGGTGCTTGCTACATGGCCGGCGGCCACGTGCACTATGCTACGTGCGACCCGACGGGCTCGAATGTCACGGTTGAGATCCACCAGACCGCCGGCTGGGATTGCACGACTGACGTCACGGGCGCGACGCCCGACCAAACGCACATCGAACCGGCCGCAGGGTGCAAGGTGGAGGAACACGAACACGAGGGCGATGGGCGCCGACTTTCCTTCTCCAACCAGGAGTTCTCGGACTCGTTCGGGCCGGACAGCCCTCAGTACAAGGCGGTGCACGCGTGGGACGAGGGCGTCGCCTTCTACGCCGGCTCGCTCGAGGGGCCGAACGTGGGTGGCAGCTCGGCCGGCGAGATGGTCTACCGGCTCGCGGAGAAGCGGTGCGCCAACTTTGGCACCTGCGAGTCGGGGAGCACGGGGCTGTCGAACGTCAACAAGAAGCTGCTCGCGGAGTTCATCGCGGGCGAGGCGTACCTCATGGACGGCAACTGCTCCGCCGTGCGCCCCATCGTCGACACGATCATCAAGCAGATGACGGTGCCGCTCGTGCAGGGCTCGCTCCGCTACGCGTACAAGGTCGGCTCGGATCCGGTCTACGATGACGTGGGTACGGGTCGGTCGCAGAAGAACGCGGCGGAGGGCGCCGTCTTCACGGCGGCCGTGCTGCCCCTCGTCCACGAGTGCAACGTCGCCGCTGCCAAGACCATCAGCGACGAGATGAAGTTCGGCCTGTACGACCAGGGCGACTACCCCGACTTCGCGGCGGTCAAGGCCGCCTTCGAGAGCACCTACGACTGCCTCGGCATCACTTGCGCCGACGTGGGCGGCCTCTCGCCTGGCGGCGTGGCGGCGGCGTGCAACGAAACGAGACCTTGGCCCGACATCGCGGGCTACACCCCCGGCTCGGACGTGACCAAGCACGCCAACCTCGACCTCGACCAGCAGGCGCTGGTGCGGGCGCTCGAGCACCCAGACCCGCCGCCGCCGCCGACCTGGACACAGCCTTTCGAGTGGATCGGCGTCTTCGATACCAGCGGCGACACGACGCACACCTGGCTGGCGCAGAAGGTCGACGGCAAATACGCCGACCCGACGATGAAGCTCGTGATGATCGCGACCCACACGCCGACGGCGGCGACGATGGAATCGCTCGAGGGCGATGCTGCGGTCCTGATCGAAGGCAATTGCACAGACGTCTCTTCGGGCGCGACGCTGACGCCGACGACATCGGGAGTGTGCTACAATCTCATGTTCGATTCAGCCAGCGAGGACTCGACGTTCACGCTGAACACCGCGGGCGTCGCCGGCATCGTGTTCGCCGCTGAGCACGAGCCGACCGAATTTGAGCGCGACACCCACTACTTGTACGACTCGGCGGGCGCCGACATCGAGCCCATCGCGCAGGATTACGACATGCGGTACGCGACCTTCGGCTGCAGCTTCGACTCCGAGAGCGGCTCGCTGCTCGTGAGCTACGGCGAGGAATGCACCGACGCCGCGTGCGGCGACTGCGCAGTGAGCGCGACGAACGTGCCGAACGGTGCTTGCTACATGGCCGGCGGCCACGTGCACTATGCTAAGTGCGACCCGACGGGCTCGAATGTCACGGTTGAGATCCACCAGACCGCCGGCTGGGATTGCACGACTGACGTCACGGGCGCGACGCCCGACCAAACGCACATCGAACCGGCCGCAGGGTGCAAGGTGGAGGAACACGAACACGAGGGCGATGGGCGCCGACTTTCCGACCATCCCACGGACGCCCCTCCGGACTGGGACCTGGCGAAGCACTATTACGCCGTCGGCGGGTACTCGCTGTCGGGCAAGGCCCCCAACGGGCTCCGCACCATGAAGGGCTTCTCCACCAGCGCCGAGAGCAGGATGTACAACGGCTGCGTCGGCTGCCCGTACAAGACCTTCTCGGCCTTCTACGACTACTACGAGGACTTTGACTATGCGGACAAGTGGGTGAGCGCCGCCCTCGACGGCGCCAACATGGCCTTCAGCAGCGGGCGGCACGGCCCGAACGACTTCGCCACGCTCGGCGACGCCGCGCGGATCGAGGCGGTCAAGAAGGGGACGGCGTACATGAACGTGTGGATGTACGTGATCCGCGAGTTCGAGGACGCGATCGACGACTGCAACGTCGCCGCCGCCCCGCCGCCGCCGACCTGGACACAGCCTTTCGAGTGGATCGGCGTCTTCGATACCAGCGGCGACACGACGCACACTTGGCTGGCGCAGAAGGTCGACGGCAAATACGCCGACCCGACGATGAAGCTCGTGATGATCGCGACCCACACGCCGACGGCGGCGACGATGGAATCGCTCGAGGGCGATGCTGCGGTCCTGTTCGAAGGCAATTGCACAGACGTCTCTTCGGGCGCGACGCTGACGCCGACGACATCGGGAGTGTGCTACAATCTCATGTTCGATTCAGCCAGCGAGGACTCGACGTTCACGCTGAACACCGCGGGCGTCGCCGGCATCGTGTTTGCCGCTGAGCACGAGCCGACCGAGTTTGAGCGCGACACCCACTACTTGTACGACTCGGCGGGCGCCGACATCGAGCCCATCGCGCAGGATTACGACATGCGGTACGCGACCTTCGGCTGCAGCTTCGACTCCGAGAGCGGCTCGCTGCTCGTGAGCTACGGCGAGGAATGCACCGACGCCGCGTGCGGCGACTGCGCAGTGAGCGCGACGAACGTGCCGAACGGTGCTTGCTACATGGCCGGCGGCCACGTGCACTATGCTACGTGCGACCCGACGGGCTCGAATGTCGCGGTTGAGATCCACCAGACCGCCGGCTGGGATTGCACGACTGACGTCACGGGCGCGACGCCCGACCAAACGCACATCGAACCGGCCGCAGGGTGCAAGGTGGAGGAACACGAACACGAGGGCGATGGGCGCCGACTTTCCTTCTCCAACCAGGAGTTCTCGGACTCGTTCGGGCCGGACAGCCCTCAGTACAAGGCGGTGCACGCGTGGGACGAGGGCGTCGCCTTCTACGCCGGCTCGCTCGAGGGGCCGAACGTGGGTGGCAGCTCGGCCGGCGAGATGGTCTACCGGCTCGCGGAGAAGCGGTGCGCCAACTTTGGCACCTGCGAGTCGGGGAGCACGGGGCTGTCGAACGTCAACAAGAAGCTGCTCGCGGAGTTCATCGCGGGCGAGGCGTACCTCATGGACGGCAACTGCTCCGCCGTGCGCCCCATCGTCGACACGATCATCAAGCAGATGACGGTGCCGCTCGTGCAGGGCTCGCTCCGCTACGCGTACAAGGTCGGCGAGTCGATCTATGATGACGTGGGTACGGGTCGGTCGCAGAAGAACGCGGCGGAGGGCGCCGTCTTCACGGCGGCCGTGCTGCCCCTCGTCCACGAGTGCAACGTCGCCGCTGCCAAGACCATCAGCGACGAGATGAAGTTCGGCCTGTACGACCAGGGCGACTACCCCGACTTCGCGGCGGTCAAGGCCGCCTTCGAGAGCACCTACGACTGCCTCGGCATCACTTGCGCCGACGTGGGCGGCCTCTCGCCTGGCGGCGTGGCGGCGGCGTGCATCGAAACGAGCCCTTGGCCTGACATCGCGGGCTACACCCCCGGCTCGGACGTGACCAAGCACGCCAACCTCGACCTCGACCAGCAGGCGCTGGTGCGGGCGCTCGAGCACCCAGACCCGCCGCCGCCGACCTGGACACAGCCTTTCGAGTGGATCGGCGTCTTCGATACCAGCGGCGACACGACGCACACCTGGCTGGCGCAGAAGGTCGACGGCAAATACGCCGACCCGACGATGAAGCTCGTGATGATCGCGACCCACACGCCGACGGCGGCGACGATGGAATCGCTCGAGGGCGATGCTGCGGTCCTGATCGAAGGCAATTGCACAGACGTCTCTTCGGGCGCGACGCTGACGCCGACGACATCGGGAGTGTGCTACAATCTCATGTTCGATTCAGCCAGCGAGGACTCGACGTTCACGCTGAACACCGCGGGCGTCGCCGGCATCGTGTTTGCCGCTGAGCACGAGCCGACCGAGTTTGAGCGCGACACCCACTACTTGTACGACTCGGCGGGCGCCGACATCGAGCCCATCGCGCAGGATTACGACAAGCGGTACGCGACCTTCGGCTGCAGCTTCGACTCCGAGAGCGGCTCGCTGCTCGTGAGCTACGGCGAGGAATGCACCGACGCCGCGTGCGGCGACTGCGCAGTGAGCGCGACGAACGTGCCGAACGGTGCTTGCTACATGGCCGGCGGCCACGTGCACTATGCTACGTGCGACCCGACGGGCTCGAATGTCACGGTTGAGATCCACCAGACCGCCGGCTGGGATTGCACGACTGACGTCACGGGCGCGACGCCCGACCAAACGCACATCGAACCGGCCGCAGGGTGCAAGGTGGAGGAACACGAACACGAGGGCGATGGGCGCCGACTTTCCTTCTCCAACCAGGAGTTCTCGGACTCGTTCGGGCCGGACAGCCCTCAGTACAAGGCGGTGCACGCGTGGGACGAGGGCGTCGCCTTCTACGCCGGCTCGCTCGAGGGGCCGAACGTGGGTGGCAGCTCGGCCGGCGAGATGGTCTACCGGCTCGCGGAGAAGCGGTGCGCCAACTTTGGCACCTGCGAGTCGGGGAGCACGGGGCTGTCGAACGTCAACAAGAAGCTGCTCGCGGAGTTCATCGCGGGCGAGGCGTACCTCATGGACGGCAACTGCTCCGCCGTGCGCCCCATCGTCGACACGATCATCAAGCAGATGACGGTGCCGCTCGTGCAGGGCTCGCTCCGCTACGCGTACAAGGTCGGCGAGTCGATCTATGATGACGTGGGTACGGGTCGGTCGCAGAAGAACGCGGCGGAGGGCGCCGTCTTCACGGCGGCCGTGCTGCCCCTCGTCCACGAGTGCAACGTCGCCGCTGCCAAGATCATCAGCGACGAGATGAAGTTCGGCCTGTACGACCAGGGCGACTACCCCGACTTCGCGGCGGTCAAGGCCGCCTTCGAGAGCACCTACGACTGCCTCGGCATCACTTGCGCCGACGTGGGCGGCCTCTCGCCTGGCGGCGTGGCGGCGGCGTGCATCGAAACGAGCCCTTGGCCTGACATCGCGGGCTACACCCCCGGCTCGGACGTGACCAAGCACGCCAACCTCGACCTCGACCAGCAGGCGCTGGTGCGGGCGCTCGAGCACCCAGACCCGCCGCCGCCGCCGACCTGGACACAGCCTTTCGAGTGGATCGGCGTCTTCGATACCAGCGGCGACACGACGCACACCTGGCTGGCGCAGAAGGTCGACGGCAAATACGCCGACCCGACGATGAAGCTCGTGATGATCGCGACCCACACGCCGACGGCGGCGACGATGGAATCGCTCGAGGGCGATGCTGCGGTCCTGATCGAAGGCAATTGCACAGACGTCTCTTCGGGCGCGACGCTGACGCCGACGACATCGGGAGTGTGCTACAATCTCATGTTCGATTCAGCCAGCGAGGACTCGACGTTCACGCTGAACACCGCGGGCGTCGCCGGCATCGTGTTTGCCGCTGAGCACGAGCCGACCGAGTTTGAGCGCGACACCCACTACTTGTACGACTCGGCGGGCGCCGACATCGAGCCCATCGCGCAGGATTACGACAAGCGATACGCGACCTTCGGCTGCAGCTTCGACTCCGAGAGCGGCTCGCTGCTCGTGAGCTACGGCGAGGAATGCACCGACGCCGCGTGCGGCGATTGCGCAGTGAGCGCGACGAACGTGCCGAACGGTGCTTGCTACATGGCCGGCGGCCACGTGCACTATGCTACGTGCGACCCGACGGGCTCGAATGTCACGGTTGAGATCCACCAGACCGCCGGCTGGGATTGCACGACTGACGTCACGGGCGCGACGCCCGACCAAACGCACATCGAACCGGCCGCAGGGTGCAAGGTGGAGGAACACGACCACGAGGGCGATGGGCGCCGACTTTCCTTCTCCAACCAGGAGTTCTCGGACTCGTTCGGGCCGGACAGCCCTCAGTACAAGGCGGTGCACGCGTGGGACGAGGGCGTCGCCTTCTACGCCGGCTCGCTCGAGGGGCCGAACGTGGGTGGCAGCTCGGCCGGCGAGATGGTCTACCGGCTCGCGGAGAAGCGGTGCGCCAACTTTGGCACCTGCGAGTCGGGGAGCACGGGGCTGTCGAATGTCAACAAGAAGCTGCTCGCGGAGTTCATCGCGGGCGAGGCGTACCTCATGGACGGCAACTGCTCCGCCGTGCGCCCCATCGTCGACACGATCATCAAGCAGATGACGGTGCCGCTCGTGCAGGGCTCGCTCCGCTACGCGTACAAGGTCGGCTCGGATCCGGTCTACGATGACGTGGGTACGGGTCGGTCGCAGAAGAACGCAGCGGAGGGCGCCGTCTTCACGGCGGCCGTGCTGCCCCTCGTCCACGAGTGCAACGTCGCCGCTGCCAAGACCATCAGCGACGAGATGAAGTTCGGCCTGTACGACCAGGGCGACTACCCCGACTTCGCGGCGGTCAAGGCCGCCTTCGAGAGCACCTACGACTGCCTCGGCATCACTTGCGCCGACGTGGGCGGCCTCTCGCCTGGCAGCGTGGCGGCGGCGTGCATCAAAACGAGCCCTTGGCCTGACATCGCGGGCTACACCCCCGGCTCGGACGTGACCAAGCACGCCAACCTCGACCTCGACCAGCAGGCGCTGGAGGCGGCGCTCAAGGAAAGCACTCCGAACTTTGACCTGGCCGAGGCCTGGTACGCCGTCGGCGGGTACTCGCTGTCGGGCAAGGCCCCCAACGGGCTCCGCACCATGAAGGGCTTCTCCACCAGCGCCGAGGGCAAGATGTACAACGGCTGCGTCGGCTGCCCGTACAAGACCTTCTCGGCCTTCTACGACTACTACGAGGACTTTGACTACGCCGACAAGTGGGTGAGCGCCGCCCTCGACGGCGCCAACATGGCCTTCAGCAGCGGGCGGCACGGCCCGAACGACTTCGCCACGCTCGGCGACGCCGCGCGGATCGAGGCGGTCAAGAAGGGGACGGCGTACATGAACGTGTGGATGTACGTGATCCGCGAGTTCGAGGACGCGATCGACGACTGCAACGTCGCCGCCGCCCCGCCGCCGCCGACCTGGACACAGCCTTTCGAGTGGATCGGCGTCTTCGATACCAGCGGCGACACGACGCACACCTGGCTGGCGCAGAAGGTCGACGGCAAATACGCCGACCCGACGATGAAGCTCGTGATGATCGCGACCCACACGCCGACGGCGGCGACGATGGAATCGCTCGAGGGCGATGCTGCGGTCCTGATCGAAGGCAATTGCACAGACGTCTCTTCGGGCGCGACGCTGACGCCGACGACATCGGGAGTGTGCTACAATCTCATGTTCGATTCAGCCAGCGAGGACTCGACGTTCACGCTGAACACCGCGGGCGTCGCCGGCATCGTGTTTGCCGCTGAGCACGAGCCGACCGAGTTTGAGCGCGACACCCACTACTTGTACGACTCGGCGGGCGCCGACATCGAGCCCATCGCGCAGGATTACGACAAGCGGTACGCGACCTTCGGCTGCAGCTTCGACTCCGAGAGCGGCTCGCTGCTCGTGAGCTACGGCGAGGAATGCACCGACGCCGCGTGCGGCGACTGCGCAGTGAGCGCGACGAACGTGCCGAACGGTGCTTGCTACATGGCCGGCGGCCACGTGCACTATGCTACGTGCGACCCGACGGGCTCGAATGTCGCGGTTGAGATCCACCAGACCGCCGGCTGGGATTGCACGACTGACGTCACGGGCGCGACGCCCGACCAAACGCACATCGAACCGGCCGCAGGGTGCAAGGTGGAGGAACACGAACACGAGGGCGATGGGCGCCGACTTTCCTTCTCCAACCAGGAGTTCTCGGACTCGTTCGGGCCGGACAGCCCTCAGTACAAGGCGGTGCACGCGTGGGACGAGGGCGTCGCCTTCTACGCCGGCTCGCTCGAGGGGCCGAACGTGGGTGGCAGCTCGGCCGGCGAGATGGTCTACCGGCTCGCGGAGAAGCGGTGCGCCAACTTTGGCACCTGCGAGTCGGGGAGCACGGGGCTGTCGAACGTCAACAAGAAGCTGCTCGCGGACTTCACTAAGGGCGAGGCGTACCTCATGGACGGCAACTGCTCCGCCGTGCGCCCCATCGTCGACACGATCATCAAGCAGATGACGGTGCCGCTCGTGCAGGGCTCGCTCCGCTACGCGTACAAGGTCGGCGAGTCGATCTCGGGCGAGGCGAAGGTGGGTACGGGTCGGTCGCAGAAGAACGCGGCGGAGGGCGCCGTCTTCACGGCGGCCGTGCTGCCCCTCGTCCACGAGTGCAACGTCGCCGCTGCCAAGACCATCAGCGACGAGATGAAGTTCGGCCTGTACGACCAGGGCGACTACCCCGACTTCGCGGCGGTCAAGGCCGCCTTCGAGAGCACCTACGACTGCCTCGGCATCACTTGCGCCGACGTGGGCGGCCTCTCGCCTGGCGGCGTGGCGGCGGCGTGCATCGAAACGAGCCCTTGGCCTGACATCGCGGGCTACACCCCCGGCTCGGACGTGACCAAGCACGCCAACCTCGACCTCGACCAGCAGGCGCTGGTGCGGGCGCTCGAGCACCCAGACCCGCCGCCGCCGCCGACCTGGACACAGCCTTTCGAGTGGATCGGCGTCTTCGATACCAGCGGCGACACGACGCACACCTGGCTGGCGCAGAAGGTCGACGGCAAATACGCCGACCCGACGATGAAGCTCGTGATGATCGCGACCCACACGCCGACGGCGGCGACGATGGAATCGCTCGAGGGCGATGCTGCGGTCCTGATCGAAGGCAATTGCACAGACGTCTCTTCGGGCGCGACGCTGACGCCGACGACATCGGGAGTGTGCTACAATCTCATGTTCGATTCAGCCAGCGAGGACTCGACGTTCACGCTGAACACCGCGGGCGTCGCCGGCATCGTGTTTGCCGCTGAGCACGAGCCGACCGAGTTTGAGCGCGACACCCACTACTTGTACGACTCGGCGGGCGCCGACATCGAGCCCATCGCGCAGGATTACGACATGCGGTACGCGACCTTCGGCTGCAGCTTCGACTCCGAGAGCGGCTCGCTGCTCGTGAGCTACGGCGAGGAATGCACCGACGCCGCGTGCGGCGACTGCGCAGTGAGCGCGACGAACGTGCCGAACGGTGCTTGCTACATGGCCGGCGGCCACGTGCACTATGCTACGTGCGACCCGACGGGCTCGAATGTCACGGTTGAGATCCACCAGACCGCCGGCTGGGATTGCACGACTGACGTCACGGGCGCGACGCCCGACCAAACGCACATCGAACCGGCCGCAGGGTGCAAGGTGGAGGAACACGAACACGAGGGCGATGGGCGCCGACTTTCCGACCATCCCACGGACGCCCCTCCGGACTGGGACCTGGCGAAGCACTATTACGCCGTCGGCGGGTACTCGCTGTCGGGCAAGGCCCCCAACGGGCTCCGCACCATGAAGGGCTTCTCCACCAGCGCCGAGAGCAGGATGTACAACGGCTGCGTCGGCTGCCCGTACAAGACCTTCTCGGCCTTCTACGACTACTACGAGGACTTTGACTATGCGGACAAGTGGGTGAGCGCCGCCCTCGACGGCGCCAATATGGCCTTCAGCAGCGGGCGGCACGGCCCGAACGACTTCGCCACGCTCGGCGACGCCGCGCGGATCGAGGCGGTCAAGAAGGGGACAGCGTACATGAACGTGTGGATGTACGTGATCCGCGAGTTCGAGGACGCGATCGACGACTGCAACGTCGCCGCCGCCGCCCCGCCGCCGCCGACCTGGACACAGCCTTTCGAGTGGATCGGCGTCTTCGATACCAGCGGCGACACGACGCACACCTGGCTGGCGCAGAAGGTCGACGGCAAATACGCCGACCCGACGATGAAGCTCGTGATGATCGCGACCCACACGCCGACGGCGGCGACGATGGAATCGCTCGAGGGCGATGCTGCGGTCCTGATCGAAGGCAATTGCACAGACGTCTCTTCGGGCGCGACGCTGACGCCGACGACATCGGGAGTGTGCTACAATCTCATGTTCGATTCAGCCAGCGAGGACTCGACGTTCACGCTGAACACCGCGGGCGTCGCCGGCATCGTGTTTGCCGCTGAGCACGAGCCGACCGAGTTTGAGCGCGACACCCACTACTTGTACGACTCGGCGGGCGCCGACATCGAGCCCATCGCGCAGGATTACGACATGCGGTACGCGACCTTTGGCTGCAGCTTCGACTCCGAGAGCGGCTCGCTGCTCGTGAGCTACGGCGAGGAATGCACCGACGCCGCGTGCGGCGACTGCGCAGTGAGCGCGACGAACGTGCCGAACGGTGCTTGCTACATGGCCGGCGGCCACGTGCACTATGCTACGTGCGACCCGACGGGCTCGAATGTCACGGTTGAGATCCACCAGACCGCCGGCTGGGATTGCACGACTGACGTCACGGGCGCGACGCCCGACCAAACGCACATCGAACCGGCCGCAGGGTGCAAGGTGGAGGAACACGAACACGAGGGCGATGGGCGCCGACTTTCCTTCTCCAACCAGGAGTTCTCGGACTCGTTCGGGCCGGACAGCCCTCAGTACAAGGCGGTGCACGCGTGGGACGAGGGCGTCGCCTTCTACGCCGGCTCGCTCGAGGGGCCGAACGTGGGTGGCAGCTCGGCCGGCGAGATGGTCTACCGGCTTGCGGAGAAGCGGTGCGCCAACTTTGGCACCTGCGAGTCGGGGAGCACGGGGCTGTCGAACGTCAACAAGAAGCTGCTCGCGGAGTTCATCGCGGGCGAGGCGTACCTCATGGACGGCAACTGCTCCGCCGTGCGCCCCATCGTCGACACGATCATCAAGCAGATGACGGTGCCGCTCGTGCAGGGCTCGCTCCGCTACGCGTACAAGGTCGGCTCGGATCCGGTCTACGATGACGTGGGTACGGGTCGGTCGCAGAAGAACGCGGCGGAGGGCGCCGTCTTCACGGCGGCCGTGCTGCCCCTCGTCCACGAGTGCAACGTCGCCGCTGCCAAGACCATCAGCGACGAGATGAAGTTCGGCCTGTACGACCAGGGCGACTACCCCGACTTCGCGGCGGTCAAGGCCGCCTTCGAGAGCACCTACGACTGCCTCGGCATCACTTGCGCCGACGTGGGCGGCCTCTCGCCTGGCGGCGTGGCGGCGGCGTGCATCGAAACGAGCCCTTGGCCCGACATCGCGGGCTACACCCCCGGCTCGGACGTGACCAAGCACGCCAACCTCGACCTCGACCAGCAGGCGCTGGTGCGGGCGCTCGAGCACCCAGACCCGCCGACCTGGACACAGCCTTTCGAGTGGATCGGCGTCTTCGATACCAGCGGCGACACGACGCACACCTGGCTGGCGCAGAAGGTCGACGGCAAATACGCCGACCCGACGATGAAGCTCGTGATGATCGCGACCCACACGCCGACGGCGGCGACGATGGAATCGCTCAAGGGCGATGCTGCGGTCCTGATCGAAGGCAATTGCACAGACGTCTCTTCGGGCGCGACGCTGACGCCGACGACATCGGGAGTGTGCTACAATCTCATGTTCGATTCAGCCAGCGAGGACTCGACGTTCACGCTGAACACCGCGGGCGTCGCCGGCATCGTGTTCGCCGCTGAGCACGAGCCGACCGAATTTGAGCGCGACACCCACTACTTGTACGACTCGGCGGGCGCCGACATCGAGCCCATCGCGCAGGATTACGACATGCGGTACGCGACCTTCGGCTGCAGCTTCGACTCCGAGAGCGGCTCGCTGCTCGTGAGCTACGGCGAGGAATGCACCGACGCCGCGTGCGGCGACTGCGCAGTGAGCGCGACGAACGTGCCGAACGGTGCTTGCTACATGGCCGGCGGCCACGTGCACTATGCTACGTGCGACCCGACGGGCTCGAATGTCACGGTTGAGATCCACCAGACCGCCGGCTGGGATTGCACGACTGACGTCACGGGCGCGACGCCCGACCAAACGCACATCGAACCGGCCGCAGGGTGCAAGGTGGAGGAACACGAACACGAGGGCGATGGGCGCCGACTTTCCGACCATCCCACGGACGCCCCTCCGGACTGGGACCTGGCGAAGCACTATTACGCCGTCGGCGGGTACTCGCTGTCGGGCAAGGCCCCCAACGGGCTCCGCACCATGAAGGGCTTCTCCACCAGCGCCGAGAGCAGGATGTACAACGGCTGCGTCGGCTGCCCGTACAAGACCTTCTCGGCCTTCTACGACTACTACGAGGACTTTGACTATGCGGACAAGTGGGTGAGCGCCGCCCTCGACGGCGCCAACATGGCCTTCAGCAGCGGGCGGCACGGCCCGAACGACTTCGCCACGCTCGGCGACGCCGCGCGGATCGAGGCGGTCAAGAAGGGGACGGCGTACATGAACGTGTGGATGTACGTGATCCGCGAGTTCGAGGACGCGATCGACGACTGCAACGTCGCCGCCGCCCCGCCGCCGCCGACCTGGACACAGCCTTTCGAGTGGATCGGCGTCTTCGATACCAGCGGCGACACGACGCACACTTGGCTGGCGCAGAAGGTCGACGGCAAATACGCCGACCCGACGATGAAGCTCGTGATGATCGCGACCCACACGCCGACGGCGGCGACGATGGAATCGCTCGAGGGCGATGCTGCGGTCCTGTTCGAAGGCAATTGCACAGACGTCTCTTCGGGCGCGACGCTGACGCCGACGACATCGGGAGTGTGCTACAATCTCATGTTCGATTCAGCCAGCGAGGACTCGACGTTCACGCTGAACACCGCGGGCGTCGCCGGCATCGTGTTTGCCGCTGAGCACGAGCCGACCGAGTTTGAGCGCGACACCCACTACTTGTACGACTCGGCGGGCGCCGACATCGAGCCCATCGCGCAGGATTACGACATGCGGTACGCGACCTTCGGCTGCAGCTTCGACTCCGAGAGCGGCTCGCTGCTCGTGAGCTACGGCGAGGAATGCACCGACGCCGCGTGCGGCGACTGCGCAGTGAGCGCGACGAACGTGCCGAACGGTGCTTGCTACATGGCCGGCGGCCACGTGCACTATGCTACGTGCGACCCGACGGGCTCGAATGTCACGGTTGAGATCCACCAGACCGCCGGCTGGGATTGCACGACTGACGTCACGGGCGCGACGCCCGACCAAACGCACATCGAACCGGCCGCAGGGTGCAAGGTGGAGGAACACGAACACGAGGGCGATGGGCGCCGACTTTCCTTCTCCAACCAGGAGTTCTCGGACTCGTTCGGGCCGGACAGCCCTCAGTACAAGGCGGTGCACGCGTGGGACGAGGGCGTCGCCTTCTACGCCGGCTCGCTCGAGGGGCCGAACGTGGGTGGCAGCTCGGCCGGCGAGATGGTCTACCGGCTCGCGGAGAAGCGGTGCGCCAACTTTGGCACCTGCGAGTCGGGGAGCACGGGGCTGTCGAACGTCAACAAGAAGCTGCTCGCGGAGTTCATCGCGGGCGAGGCGTACCTCATGGACGGCAACTGCTCCGCCGTGCGCCCCATCGTCGACACGATCATCAAGCAGATGACGGTGCCGCTCGTGCAGGGCTCGCTCCGCTACGCGTACAAGGTCGGCGAGTCGATCTATGATGACGTGGGTACGGGTCGGTCGCAGAAGAACGCGGCGGAGGGCGCCGTCTTCACGGCGGCCGTGCTGCCCCTCGTCCACGAGTGCAACGTCGCCGCTGCCAAGACCATCAGCGACGAGATGAAGTTCGGCCTGTACGACCAGGGCGACTACCCCGACTTCGCGGCGGTCAAGGCCGCCTTCGAGAGCACCTACGACTGCCTCGGCATCACTTGCGCCGACGTGGGCGGCCTCTCGCCTGGCGGCGTGGCGGCGGCGTGCATCGAAACGAGCCCTTGGCCTGACATCGCGGGCTACACCCCCGGCTCGGACGTGACCAAGCACGCCAACCTCGACCTCGACCAGCAGGCGCTGGTGCGGGCGCTCGAGCACCCAGACCCGCCGCCGCCGACCTGGACACAGCCTTTCGAGTGGATCGGCGTCTTCGATACCAGCGGCGACACGACGCACACCTGGCTGGCGCAGAAGGTCGACGGCAAATACGCCGACCCGACGATGAAGCTCGTGATGATCGCGACCCACACGCCGACGGCGGCGACGATGGAATCGCTCGAGGGCGATGCTGCGGTCCTGATCGAAGGCAATTGCACAGACGTCTCTTCGGGCGCGACGCTGACGCCGACGACATCGGGAGTGTGCTACAATCTCATGTTCGATTCAGCCAGCGAGGACTCGACGTTCACGCTGAACACCGCGGGCGTCGCCGGCATCGTGTTCGCCGCTGAGCACGAGCCGACCGAGTTTGAGCGCGACACCCACTACTTGTACGACTCGGCGGGCGCCGACATCGAGCCCATCGCGCAGGATTACGACATGCGGTACGCGACCTTCGGCTGCAGCTTCGACTCCGAGAGCGGCTCGCTGCTCGTGAGCTACGGCGAGGAATGCACCGACGCCGCGTGCGGCGACTGCGCAGTGAGCGCGACGAACGTGCCGAACGGTGCTTGCTACATGGCCGGCGGCCACGTGCACTATGCTACGTGCGACCCGACGGGCTCGAATGTCACGGTTGAGATCCACCAGACCGCCGGCTGGGATTGCACGACTGACGTCACGGGCGCGACGCCCGACCAAACGCACATCGAACCGGCCGCAGGGTGCAAGGTGGAGGAACACGAACACGAGGGCGATGGGCGCCGACTTTCCTTCTCCAACCAGGAGTTCTCGGACTCGTTCGGGCCGGACAGCCCTCAGTACAAGGCGGTGCACGCGTGGGACGAGGGCGTCGCCTTCTACGCCGGCTCGCTCGAGGGGCCGAACGTGGGTGGCAGCTCGGCCGGCGAGATGGTCTACCGGCTCGCGGAGAAGCGGTGCGCCAACTTTGGCACCTGCGAGTCGGGGAGCACGGGGCTGTCGAACGTCAACAAGAAGCTGCTCGCGGAGTTCATCGCGGGCGAGGCGTACCTCATGGACGGCAACTGCTCCGCCGTGCGCCCCATCGTCGACACGATCATCAAGCAGATGACGGTGCCGCTCGTGCAGGGCTCGCTCCGCTACGCGTACAAGGTCGGCTCGGATCCGGTCTACGATGACGTGGGTACGGGTCGGTCGCAGAAGAACGCGGCGGAGGGCGCCGTCTTCACGGCGGCCGTGCTGCCCCTCGTCCACGAGTGCAACGTCGCCGCTGCCAAGACCATCAGCGACGAGATGAAGTTCGGCCTGTACGACCAGGGCGACTACCCCGACTTCGCGGCGGTCAAGGCCGCCTTCGAGAGCACCTACGACTGCCTCGGCATCACTTGCGCCGACGTGGGCGGCCTCTCGCCTGGCGGCGTGGCGGCGGCGTGCAACGAAACGAGACCTTGGCCCGACATCGCGGGCTACACCCCCGGCTCGGACGTGACCAAGCACGCCAACCTCGACCTCGACCAGCAGGCGCTGGTGCGGGCGCTCGAGCACCCAGACCCGCCGCCGCCGCCGACCTGGACACAGCCTTTCGAGTGGATCGGCGTCTTCGATACCAGCGGCGACACGACGCACACCTGGCTGGCGCAGAAGGTCGACGGCAAATACGCCGACCCGACAATGAAGCTCGTGATGATCGCGACCCACACGCCGACGGCGGCGACGATGGAATCGCTCGAGGGCGATGCTGCGGTCCTGATCGAAGGCAATTGCACAGACGTCTCTTCGGGCGCGACGCTGACGCCGACGACATCGGGAGTGTGCTACAATCTCATGTTCGATTCAGCCAGCGAGGACTCGACGTTCACGCTGAACACCGCGGGCGTCGCCGGCATCGTGTTTGCCGCTGAGCACGAGCCGACCGAGTTTGAGCGCGACACCCACTACTTGTACGACTCGGCGGGCGCCGACATCGAGCCCATCGCGCAGGATTACGACATGCGGTACGCGACCTTCGGCTGCAGCTTCGACTCCGAGAGCGGCTCGCTGCTCGTGAGCTACGGCGAGGAATGCACCGACGCCGCGTGCGGCGACTGCGCAGTGAGCGCGACGAACGTGCCGAACGGTGCTTGCTACATGGCCGGCGGCCACGTGCACTATGCTACGTGCGACCCGACGGGCTCGAATGTCACGGTTGAGATCCACCAGACCGCCGGCTGGGATTGCACGACTGACGTCACGGGCGCGACGCCCGACCAAACGCACATCGAACCGGCCGCAGGGTGCAAGGTGGAGGAACACGAACACGAGAGCGATGGGCGCCGACTTTCCTTCTCCAACCAGGAGTTCTCGGACTCGTTCGGGCCGGACAGCCCTCAGTACAAGGCGGTGCACGCGTGGGACGAGGGCGTCGCCTTCTACGCCGGCTCGCTCGAGGGGCCGAACGTGGGTGGCAGCTCGGCCGGCGAGATGGTCTACCGGCTCGCGGAGAAGCGGTGCGCCAACTTTGGCACCTGCGAGTCTGGGAGCACGGGGCTGTCGAACGTCAACAAGAAGCTGCTCGCGGAGTTCACTAAGGGCGAGGCGTACCTCATGGACGGCAACTGCTCCGCCGTGCGCCCCATCGTCGACACGATCATCAAGCAGATGACGGTGCCGCTCGTGCAGGGCTCGCTCCGCTACGCGTACAAGGTCGGCTCGGATCCGGTCTATGATGACGTGGGTACGGGTCGGTCGCAGAAGAACGCGGCGGAGGGCGCCGTCTTCACGGCGGCCGTGCTGCCCCTCGTCCACGAGTGCAACGTCGCCGCTGCCAAGACCATCAGCGACGAGATGAAGTTCGGCCTGTACGACCAGGGCGACTACCCCGACTTTGCGGCGGTCAAGGCCGCCTTCGAGAGCACCTACGACTGCCTCGGCATCACTTGCGCCGACGTGGGCGGCCTCTCGCCTGGCGGCGTGGCGGCGGCGTGCGACGGAGCGCCCTCCTGCATCCCTATGGACTTGACTACGCCTCCCTATGGACTTGACTACGACGCTGATGAAGAATTTCGTCTCGCTGACGCCTCATTCTTAGCTCGGGTCTGGGCTAACAAATCATCCTTTACAAACCCATCGCCGGGGGTCACAAAGCTCCCCCCTTGCAATGGGGGTGACTTTAACGGCGATGGGGATGTCCGCATCCTAGACGCCGTTCTTTTGGCGCAGTTCTGGGCCCGTACAGTCAACACACGACGCCGCGCAACGGCGAACGAATGGTCCGGTGACAGCCCGGGACGCTCGCTCGCGAGCACCAGCACGCACGGTACGATCGTTGGACGCAAGGACGGGCAAAAGATGCAACTCTTTGCGTACTCGAGCACGCCCTGGACCACCGTTGAGGTCGCCTTTGCCGACGGCGAGATCGAGAGCGTCGCCGCCGATAACGGCCTCACTGCGATCATCCACGCGAACAAGAAGCAAGTCGGCATCGGCGATCTGTCTGGTTCGGGCGCCACCCACCCTTCCGGCTTCGCCATGACCGTCACCTTCAGTCCTGACACCGACATGGACAGCGTTCGCATCGACTTCTCGTCGGAAGTGACCGCGATTGTCCACGCCATCGCCCAAGTGCAGGACAATGTTGAGCCAGGCCCCGCCGGCCTCTTGTTCCACTGAGGGGCGATCAAAAGGGGAGTTGTTCCCTCGGCTGCTTGGACATCGCAGTCGCCCTCGACTTCTCAGTCGTCAAGCGCGAGGGCCCGGGGTAATCGCTCCTAGAGCAAAGGGGTGCTAGTGGAAGCGACACATCCAAGCAAGGCGAAATCCTTGAGTGAGCGCGAACACACCTCCAGCTGAGTTGGGGAGAGGGACGGGGTTGCGGATTGTGTTTGTGTCGGGGAGAAGCGTTCCCGGTCGTGTTCGTCGCGTGCGGCGGTGGGGCTCGGAAAGCATAACCAACACGTGTGCTGAACTAACAGAGTCACCACTCGCACTCCGAGACCGACCCGAGACCGACCCGAGACCCGAGATCGACCCGAGATCGATCGAACCGAGACTGACCCGAGACTGACCCGAGATTGGGCACGCCACGTGCACGACAGCATGCAACGTGGCGCCCAGAGAGACAGCTCCCCAAGCCGCCGCCGCCAAAGCATTGGGCCGAGGTGGAGCTGTCCGAGGATGGACGACCCAGTCCTCCGGAGGCAAACCAGAGGCATGCCGAGGCAAACCAAAGGCAGGCTGCTGACAACCACAGTTGGCGACCTCAGAAGAGCACGACCGCCAGAGAGCCGTCCTGCGGAAGAGCAGCGATAGCCAGAGAGCCGTCCTGCGGAAGAGCAGCGATAGCCAGAGAGCCGTCCTGCGGAAGAGGCGACCACTGTGGTCACCAGCGGTACGCCAAAGGTGCGCCACAGGCGTGTCACTGGTAAGCCGAGGCTTGATAGCCACCTTCGAGGCCTCTTGGTCAAGGCTTGTGAGCCATCTCGAGCGAGCCTACGTGGACGCGAGGAGGCAATGGACCTCTGGCGCATCACAGAGCTCGAGATGACAAGCGTGGCGGAGCTGAGCAGCACAGCCTGTACAGGCGCTTGCATTGCCAGCCCGCCCCGCCCTCGCCCCGCCCCCCCCGCCCGCCCGCCGGTGGCGGGCCCGTCCTGGCTGTTCCCTTGCTGGAACTGGCACTGGACGAGAGCTGGGTCGGCGTGGATGGAGACATCAACGGGAGCGGCCTGGGGGCGTGCTAGCATGCATGCACATACTGGATCAGCATCCAGGCGTCCCGGGGCCGTGCGCATCCTGAAGCCTGGCAAGCTGCAATGGGGGGCATTGCGGGGCCTGCAAGAGAGGCCGGCGGGGGCAACCATCGGCACCCCGCACCGCATCCCCTGCTGCTCCTCTGATTTTCGGGGATTTGTCCCGGCCGGTTCCCCCAGTCTCTCGACCATGAGAGGAAAGACGGCCGGCGGGCCACATGCGATGGGATCGATGTGCGATTGGAGCAGCAACTACACGCCCGGGGCAGCTACGGCCGCCACCTCCTACCGGGCGGCGACCCCAATTTGTCGATGGGCCTTTATGAGACAACCTGGGACTCTCCACTCCGGCAGCCGGCGCGATGGGCCTGTTTGAGCGCCGACGCCGGGGTCGTGTGGCGATGTGCCTCGGGAGCTCCAGACGCAGCTCTCGGGGCACGCCAACCCAGGAGATTTAAAGGACCAATCAACAAATACAACCAACGATCAGCTGGAGAACTCGGACGCGATGGATAATCATCGAAATCGACACCACAGGGGTCTCGGGGCTCATGCCAGACTTCAAAGACGCGATCACAGCAGCGCTGACCAGCCTCAAGGCTGTATCCGACGCGGACATGAGGAGCCTTGCGAAAGCCCAAAATAACCAACAATACCATAACGCGAGGCGAGCAGGACGAATATGACCCGAGATCGACCCGAGATCGACCCGAGATCGACCCAAGATCGACATGAGATCGACCAGAGGTCGACCCGAGAAGCCCCCTCATGGGGGACAGATTGACTCAACAAGGCCCCAAAGCCCCCTCTCTGGGGGACCCCTCCCCCCCCACCCCGAGTGTCCGTGTCCTTCGCGAGTCACCGATGGGGAGCGGGGGGGGGGGTGCGAAAACGAACAGGGGAGGCTGGGGAGGGGGGGGTCCACTCTGAAGACAGCCGACCGCGGAGGGGTTTTGTCCCACAGGGTTTTATACCCTCCGAGTGAGGATCGGCGCGGCGAGGGGGTAGGTTCGAATTCGCCGCGCAACATTTCACCCCCACAGGACCCTGCCCTCCCCCCCTCATTGGTCCCACCACCTAGAACCCCAACCTTGGCTTCGCACCCTCTGTCCTTGCGCAGTGTCCCCCACTATGTGTCGCCGTTATCGGGGCACGCTATCCTGTGCAGTCAGGGCAAGTGAGGGCTAACAAGCTGCCGAGCCCAAATCACTGTGAGAGTCGTGATTTCTTGTTGGTTAATAAAAATCTCTCTCTCTCTCTCGCCACTACTATGTCAAAACCCCACTGAGAAATTATAAGTTTCTCTAGAACCGGTGACGCCACAGATGAAATGCTCCACTGGGCCCCCGGAACGCGCCTGCGCGCGCCTCGAGCTGTGCAAGGGTATCCGCCTCGCCGAGCACACTCGCAGTTGCTTCTGCGGCGAGGCTGCGGCCTGCAAGGAAAGCGCGCAGCGGCTCGGAGGCGGTGGCGGCGGCAGCGGCGGTAGCTGTGACGACGGCCGGCGACGGCGTGGGATCTGAGGCAGCAGCGGGCTCTGCTGGCGGCCGGAAGGCAGCGGCAGAGAGGAAGGTCGCCGCGTCGGCGTCGCTCATTCGCACAGACTTGACCAAGCGCCGCCTGCCTCGGTCGTCGAGAGACCGGATCTCGGCCAAGTCGACGTACTCGCACTCGGCGAACGCGGGCTTGTAGGCACCGAGGCCGAGCGCCTCGAGCGCAAACGCCAAGTCGCTCAAAAGGCAAAAAAAAGTAAAAATCCCTCATGGGCTCTACACTCAACATCCTCTACACCCTCAGCTCGCTCGGTCACGAGGACGACCGTGTGGCCTTTGGCGAGGGCGTGAACACGGACCCTACACGCAAGGAGCCCGAACCCTGCCCTTTGCGACGAGCTTGCCCTCCCTGCTCTCCTCCGCCCTCCGCCGCTCTCCCCGCGCCACGCCGGCCCTCCGTGCTCTCATGCTGCCCTCCGTGCTCTCCACCATGTCCGTGTCCACGAAACCCGAGCGCCGTCCAGGACGCGGCAGCGACCACACCAGACTCGGCTCCTCTGAGACAGCGCAGGCGGCCTTCTCGCCCTCGCCTCGCCGCCTCCTCCCTCTGAAGCCACTCACCCACGCCGCCCCTGCGCCGCGCTGCAGGCGCAACGATGGCATCGCCAACAACCCACGCCGGCGACACGGGCACTGCGATGGTCGCGTTCGGCGGCGACGGCGGCGACGGCGGCGGCGGCGGCGACAGCCTCGAGCGCCTCCGCCGCGAGGTCGAGTCGCAGCGGGCGCGGATCCGCGAGCTCGAGGCGACCAACCGCGCGCAGGAGGAGGCCCTCTCGCAGCGGGACCGGCAGCTCGCGCTCGCCAGCCTCCCCGCCCCCTTCATCCGCGACATGCAGGAGGCGGAGTACGGCCGCTTCTCGCTCAGCATGCGCGAGCTCGCAAAGGCGCACAGCGGGGGCGCGCTGTGGACAAAGGTCGGCGAGACGCTCAACCCGGCCGAGATGGTGACCGACGTGCTCACCGCCTTCCGGCAGGGCCACGACCGCGCCGCGACGCAGGACCGACTCAAGCACGCGCTCACCACCTGGCTGATGCAGGTCAACGGCGACGTGCAGCGCGGCAAGTCGGCGGCGGAGGCGTTCCTCGGTCTGGTCGCGCACCTCGTCAACCAGAGCGACGAGTGCGCCGACCGCTGCTTCACCGTCCTCGTCACCGTGATGCGGGCCTGGTCGCGCGCGCTCAAGGGCAACGTCACGCGCCTCGTCGGCACCTCGGATGACGCCGCCTCGGAGCGGGCGTCCGAGGCGTCGGACGAGGAGGAGGAGGACGAGGCGGTGGACTGCGGGCACGTGCCGGTCGCCGAGCTCTCGCGCGCCAACCTGCAGCACGCAAAGTACGCCTGCCAGCAGGGCGGCATCGTCGTCATCTTCCGCTCGGGCAGCCAGCTCGACATCGCGCAGGACCTGGTCCACGAGCTCAACCGCGGCCGGCGGCGCGGCCGCAGCCCCGCGTGGCCGATCGTGGTGATGGACGAGTCGGACAAGATGCTCGGCTCGTGCAACTCCGCCGGCGTCTCCCTCCCCGGCGGCAAGACCCCCTTCCAGTACGAGCTCGCCATCACCGAGCTCTGCGGCTGGGGCGCCGGCGGGCCGGGCAGCAACCCGCCCGTGCTCGTGGTCATGGTCTCGGGGACAAACATCGGCTGCTTCTACTGGGCGGCGGCGCGGCTCGGCCTCTGCCACCTCCGCTCGGAGCGCCGCCTCTTCGAGCTGCTCGACGTCGTCAGCTTCCGCCGCGCGACGCCGCAGCAGTACATTGGGTACCTTAAGGTACGACCGCTTCACGCGCTTCGCGGGCAGCGACAACTTCGTCGCGGCCGGCCCGTCGAGCGAGTACGTCAACGAGGGGGTGCTCGAGATGTGGTCCGAGGTGGCAAACACGCCCTACGCGTGCATCCTCGACTGCACCACGCCGCGCGTCCACAACGGCGTCCCGCACAACATGCAGACGCACGCGAGCACCGTCCTCGACTGCCTCGACGGGCACGCCTCCCTGCCCGGGCTCGCGCCGCTGGGCATGGCGGTCATCTTCGTGCACGGCGGGCACAAGACCTTCCTCGGCATGCTCGGCCTCCGCTTCAGCAGCCCCGCCTGCGACGACGGCGCCGACAAGATCGAGGCGCTCGCCGACGCGATGCTGGCCGCCAGCAGCGTCGAGCCCGACCGGACGCTCGCGCGCGACTTGGGCGAGGCAGCGGACGGCCTCGCCGAGGAGATGGACGACGAGGGCGCGATCGCGGTCTCGGCGCTGCTGCCGCTCATCCACCACCTCGAGCGGCTCGGCCTCTGCCACCTCCGCTCGGAGCGCCGCCTCTTCGAGCTGCTCGACGTCGTCAGCTTCCGCCGCGCGACGCCGCAGCAGTACATTGGGTACCTTAAGGTACGACCGCTTCACGCGCTTCGCGGGCAGCGACAACTTCGTCGCGGCCGGCCCGTCGAGCGAGTACGTCAACGAGGGGGTGCTCGAGATGTGGTCCGAGGTGGCAAACACGCCCTACGCGTGCATCCTCGACTGCACCACGCCGCGCGTCCACAACGGCGTCCCGCACAACATGCAGACGCACGCGAGCACCGTCCTCGACTGCCTCGACGGGCACGCCTCCCTGCCCGGGCTCGCGCCGCTGGGCATGGCGGTCATCTTCGTGCACGGCGGGCACAAGACCTTCCTCGGCATGCTCGGCCTCCGCTTCAGCAGCCCCGCCTGCGACGACGGCGCCGACAAGATCGAGGCGCTCGCCGACGCGATGCTGGCCGCCAGCAGCGTCGAGCCCGACCGGACGCTCGCGCGCGACTTGGGCGAGGCAGCGGACGGCCTCGCCGAGGAGATGGACGACGAGGGCGCGATCGCGGTCTCGGCGCTGCTGCCGCTCATCCACCACCTCGAGCGGCGCGCGGCGCGCGAGACGGGCACCTACCGCCCCTGCGTGCCCGAGGCGTGCAAGGGAAAGTCGCCGCTCAGCACCGAGCACATCGGCATCGCCCTCTTCCTCGTGCGCCACTTCTTCCCGGGCATCCCGGTGGCGGTGGTCGGCTACAGCATGATCCGCCGCTGCCTCTCGATCGTCGCCGTCGACATCTTCGCCACCGAGACGCGCCCCCTCAACGCGGTGACGCACGGCATCATCTCCTCCTCCGCCAACGGCGCCGACGCCGGCCAGCAGACGCAGCGGGCGGCGACGACGCTCACGGCCTTCCACGCGCAGCACGGCTTTACCGAGATCAAGATGCTCTGCCCCGAGCTGGTCTGGGACATGACCGCCGGCCACGTCACCTTCAACCAGCTGCCTTGCTTCGACTCGGACCTCAACGACGCCGCCGGGAGGCGGCAGCTCCTCCGCCGCCTCGAGGCGAGCGTCGAGGCGGGAGACGCGCCCGCGCTGGCGGACGAGCAGTGGGAGCAGGCGCGGGCGTTCGAGCGGCAGGTGGCCGACGTCGGCGCGCACCCGCGCCTGCTGCGCATCGCCCGCGCGTTGGCGGCGCACATCGACATGCCGCTCGACACGCGCCGGCTCATCCAGCTGGCGGCGAGGCCGATGTTCCAGGGCGGCGCGGGCGCGATCGAGCGCGACCTGGCGGACGTGCACGCGAACCTGAGCGACATCAAGGAGGGGCGCGAGCCGGCCGACTTCCGCAGCGGCACCACCCGCCGCTCGCGCCGCGCCGCGCCCACGCTCTCGGGCTTTGCGCAGCTGATGCTGCAGATGCTCGCGCAGCGGGGCGTGTACGGCACGGCGGCGGGGCCGGCCAACGAGTCGGCGGCCTCGTCCGCGATGACGGAGCGGGAGGTGCGGCGCGCGCTCGCCCTGCTCTACCCGCACCGCATCGGCCAGCCGGGCTTCACGCCGCTGACGGCGGGCTGCGGCTTCGCGCTCAAGGGCCTGTACGACAAGGCGCACGTCTGCCGGCGGCGCCGCCGGACGGGCGCGCGCGGCCGGCAGCCGATGGAGTACTGGCTGCCGGCGCCGCGCGGCGCGGGCGCGTTCGCCTGAGGTGGCGCGGGTTGAGTGAGAGGGGCGCTCTGAGGCACGCAGCAGGCGGTGCACGCATGCGTGCGGCCCTCTCGCGCCTTGTTACGGCGCCCTGACTCGTGACTACTTTCGTGACTGACGATCGTGCGCACACTGCCCAACAGCACGGCTGAATGTAAAAAGTACAGTACCCGCACGCCACTAGAAACTCCACGGTACGTGGTTGCCCTCCCAGTACGACGTAAAAGAGAAGCGCGGTCTCTCCGCGAGACAAGCGCGGGGGGGGTCCGCCGTCTCCACACTCCTGGTCCTGCGACCTGCCACACGACCCCGATAGCGGAGGACACACACTAACGGGCTAACCCTCGCGTAGCCGCACCACCCCAGGAGCAAGAGACCGCAGGCGTGAGCGGAAGGCGCGCTGCTGCGCGCTGTCGATGGCGAGCGCGGTTAGCGAGCGGAGCGAGGCAACGCCTCGCGGGATGGTGGCTAGCGGGTTGTTGTCGAGGCTCAGCCTCTGCAGCCGCGTCAGCTTCTCGAGGCCCTCCACCGACGTCAGCTGGTTGTTGTCGAGGGCCAGCTGCTGCAGCTGCGTCAGCTTCTCGACGCCCTCCACCGACGTCAGCTGGTTGTTCATGATAGTCAGGAACTGCAGCTGCGTCAGCTTCTCGAGGCCCTCCACCGACGTCAGCTGGTTGTTGGAGAGGCGCAGCGCCTGCAGCTGCGTCAGCTTCTCGAGGCCCTCCACCGACGCCAGCTGGTTGTTGGAGAGGCGCAGCGCCTGCAGCTGCGTCAGCTTCTCGAGGCCCTCCACCGACGCCAGCTGGTTGTTGTGGAGGTGCAACTCAAACAGCAGCGTCAGCTTCTCGAGGCCCTCCACCGACGCCAGCTGGTTGTTGTGGAGGTGCAGCCTCTGCAGCTGCTCCAGCTTCTCGAGGCCCGCCACCGACGTCAGCTGGTTGTTGTCGAGGGCCAGCTGCTGCAGCTGCGTCAGCTTCTCGACGCCCTCCACCGACGTCAGCTGGTTGTTCATGATAGTCAGGAACTGCAGCTGCGTCAGCTTCTCGAGGCCCTCCACCGACGTCAGCTGGTTGTTGGAGAGGCGCAGCGTCTGCAGCTGCGTCAGCTTCTCGAGGCCCTCCACCGACGTCAGCTGGTTGTTGTTGAGGTACAGCCTCTGAAGCTGCGTCAGCGTCTCGAGGCCCGCCACCGACGTCAGCTGGTTGTTGTTGAGGTCCAGGTACTGCAACTGCGACAGCTTCTCGAGACCCTCCACCGACGTCAGCTGGTTGTTGTTGAGGTGTAGCGTCTGCAGCTGCGTCAGCTTCTCGAGGCCCTCCACCGACCTCAGCTGGTTGTTGGTAAGGAACAGCTCCAACATCTTCACAGCTGCAGCTGACACACACACTCACACACACACTTCGCGATTGGCAAAGGAATCTTCGCTTGGCGCTCAAAATTCACACAAGCGAGCGCTAGTGAACGCCCAGGGAACCGATATGCCTTACAGTATTTTTATACAATACTCAGGTCCCGCTAGCAAGTCATGAACAGGGTAAGGGAGGGAGGGAGAGCAAACAACTGGGAAGTTCACAGCTGAGCTTACCCAGAGAACGCCGTTCTCACCCACAAGCGAGCGCTAGTGAACGCCCAGGGAACCGATATGCAATCCCCAACCGCCCGAGCGCCCGAGGTGGGCGCTCGGAGGCTGGAGGCATGAGAAAGCCGACATGCGCGGGGCGCACGAGCGGCGGAGCGAGAGCGGGCTCGCGTATGGAGTGTGTGTGTGTGTGTGTGTGTGTGTGTGTGTGTGTGTGTGTGTGTGTGTGTGTGTGTGTGTGTGTGTGTGTGTGTGTGTGTGTGTGTGTGTGTGTGTGTGTGTGTGTGTGTGGCACGCGCGTGTGGATCTCCATGCGTCCGTGCGCGTGTGTGACGAGGGAGCTAGCTCGTCGGCTCGCCAGGCTCCGCTGTGTCAGCAGCGCCGCGGCGGCGCTCCCACGACGGTGGAAGCGCCTGGTAGGATCCGTCCAGGAGCCAGCCGAGAAGCTCGTAGGCCTCGGGCGACGGCAGCACCGACGGGTCCATGTAGTGAAGCTCGCGTGTCCGGCCGTTCTGAGACCAGCCGCCGAGCCAGTTGCCCCGAAAGCGGGGCAGCCGGATGGCCTCCGCGGCGCTCGAGCCGCCAGAGCGCAGCGAGTGGCCGAGGTAGACGAAGCCGGCCGGAGCCCGCACGCCCTCCTCGTCGAGCGTCTCGCTCACCCAGCCCGCCATGTGACGCTTCAGCGGCCGCCGCTCGCCACGAAGCTCCTCTACGCGAGCATCATCCACCGCGTCATGGTGCACGTCTCCGCGGCGGCCAAGGTGGAGCATGTGGCAGCGCCGCCCGGCTTCAAGCTTGAGGGCGACGACGAGTTCCACGCCGCCGTCGACCCGCAGAACCACACGCTGCTGGCCTTCGCGAAGAAGGAGTGGCCCGCGCTCATCCAGCAGTATCTCACCTTTCCTCCCGTCGGGCCGCTCGCGCACCATCACGCTCAAGTTCGTGGCGTACACAGTGATGCCGCTGTGGCAGACGCTCACCTATGTCCCAGACACCGACGGTGCGTGCGCACCTTCTGCGGCGAGAGAATAGCCCACACCTCACCAGTTCTGTGATCTGTGCTGTCACGCTGCTGATGGTTGCCGCCCACCACGGACACGGGCGGCTGGTCGACTTGCTGCTGCAGCGTGGGGCGAAGGTCAACCTGCAGAACAGCGACGGCGGTACCGCGCTGATTCTCGCCGCCCACCACGGCCACGAGCGGGTGGTCGACTTGCTGCTACAGCACGGCGCAGAGATCAACCTGCAGGACAGCGTCGGCTGCACTGTGCTGATTCTCGCCGCCCACCACGGCCACGAGCGGGTGGTCGAGTTGCTGCTGCAGCACGGCGCTGAGGTCAACCTGCAGAACAGCAACGGCACCACCGCACTGATGCGCGCCGCAATCGGAGCCCACGAGCGAATGTTAGGGCTGCTGCTACAGCACGGCGCGGAGGTCAATCTGCAGAGCAGCAACAGCTACACCGCGCTGATGGGCGCCGCTTTTGGAGGCCACGAGCAGGTGGTCGAGCTGCTGATATCGGCGAGGCCGAAGGTGGCGGCGGCGGGAGCGGCGGCGGGGACGGCGAGGCCGATGGCGGCGGCAGGGAGGGCGGAGCCGACGGCGGCGGCGGGGAGGGCGAGGCCGGCGTCGGCTTGGGCGCCTTGTCCGGAGAGTAGGGAGGCGATGCCGGCGGACAGGTTTTGACGATCGTGCCCACCGCCGGGAAGTCGTTGGCCCCAATCCTGACGGACTCGCCGCACGCAAGGAGGACCTTCGTGATTTCGGTTCTGCCGAAGACGTCCTGCAGCGCGGGCGGTGCGTGGCGGCTGGCGTGGGGTGTCGGAAGAAAGCGGGAGGGGAGGAGGGGGGGGGCGCACATTGCCCAAATCGAGTGTTGTTGCGTTGGTCAGGTCGAGGGTGCCGGTGAGCTTCGTGCAGCCGTAGAAGGCCCAGTTTCTAATCTCGAGGCTCGGCCCGAAGGTGACGGAGGTGATGTCGGTGTTATAGCGGAAGGCTTGCTGCAGCGATAGGGCGGGGGGCGTGGCGGCTCGCGTTTGGGCGTCGGGAGAAAGCGGGAGGGCAGGGGGCGGAGCGCGCACAGTGGCGATGGTGACGCGGTTGGTTGCGACACTCAGGTCGAGGTTGCCGGCAAGCGTCGAACCGTCGAAGGCGTTCGCGCCGATGTTCTCGAGGCTCGACCCGAACGTGACGGACTTGACACCGATGTACTTTCCATCCAGCCCATGGGTCCCCACATAGCGACCTCTGTTGAAACCATTGCACTCTTGAAAGGCCCCCTGCGAAGCAAGGGAGTGCGGGTCCCGGCGTGGAGCGCGCCGGACGAGCGTGGGGGGTAGCGAGTGCTGCTTTTGAGCTGGATGGGCGGGCGCACCGGGGGAATGGAGGTCTCGGACGAGCAGTCGAGGTGTCCACTCTCGTCGATACCGCCGTTGCAGATATTTAACTCGCAAGGTGTTTGGGCGAACACGCCTGCGGCACACGCAGAGGCGGTGATCCACGCGGCTGCTGGAGGTGGGCTCATCTGGAGGTGGGCAAGGTTACGCACGGCGTGCGCAGCTGACGAGCAGCAGGAGGAAGCGCTTCATGAGTGTCCCTCTCGGTACAACCGAGATTCAGAAGCGGCCTGCCGTAGGGGTGGCTGACTGGTGCTCGAGGAGTGCTGGATTCGACCTTTTTGCGGGGTAAGGTATGGTATATTCAGGGCCAAAAGGGTGGGGGGGTATGTCCGCTGCCATTCTCGAAAACTTCGCAGTGGCGCATCGCACCGCCGCCCGGCCGCACCGCACTCTCCCGCCCGCCCGCAGGCACCGCCCTCGCCTCTCCGTCTCCGCGCCGCGCCAAGCGGCAGCGAGTGAACCTCGCCGCACACTCCCCCATATCTCCCCCATATCTCCCCATATCTCGAGTGAGCCTCGCCGCCGCCTCCGCCGGAGGAAGTGTCCGCGAGACTTCTCCGACCCTTCCCTGACCCTTCCTGCAGGTCTCGAGCGCCGCCTCGGCGACGGAAGGAAGCTCACGGCACCGCGCAGCGGACGCGTGAGGTACCATCGTCGCTGGAAACGACGCTCGCGGCACCGCATAGCGGACGCGCGAGGCACCATCGGTTTCCATACACAAGCGGAAGCTCGCGGCACCGCATAGCGGACGCGCGAGGTACCGTCATCAACAGCGGCGCGGCGAGACAACTCGGCGCGTCTCTCAGGGGTGAGCTCTTATCACCATCGCCCATCGGCATCTGTCCGTAGTCATCTGCGTTTGCATCATGGCTGATTGGCGAGCGTCACGACATAATCGCCATCATCCTCATGCCCAACTTGCGCGTAGGGAGGAGGAGGCTGCGCTGCGCAAGCACGGGCGGGAGGGGTTTCTCCTGCGGAGGAGTCGTGCGTGCGCAGGGCTCCTCTTTGCGAATACTCCCTACATACATCTCGTACCTGTTCTACCAGAGAAGGTTGCTTCCCCCAGGATTAGTCTTCTCTACTGACGGGACGAACTAAGGGCGGCTGGGCGGGGCTGCGGCCGGAGTTAGCATGGCTCGTCAGAGCCGAGACCCCGGCGAGGCGGCGCTCCGATGGGCGGCTACCTGCCAGTCGCGAGGTTCTAACCGCTGCAGATCGGCGACAAATAAACTATGCCAGCGGGAGATATTCGGCAGATATGTGTATCTCCCGATCTCATGCCGGTGATGGATACGTGGTGCGTCCCTTCTTGTGTTGCGTTTCGGACGTCCCGCCTTCGTTGTGTTCTCCCCGTCCGCCAGCGAGACGCTCAGTAGTCAGTTGCTGGCGGCCGCAGTCTTTCTGTGGCCCACCCACCTCTCCCTTGTGTTTTGTCTGGGGAGGGGTTTCTCCTGCGGAGTCGTGCGTGCGCGGGGCTCCTCTTTGCGAATACTCCCTACATACATCTCGTACACTGAGACGTTACCCGTAGTACTAGTACCGTACTAGTAGCCTAGGGTCTACGGCTTTCCAGAGAACGATTGGAGAGTGGTGTACGTGTCGTTGCGCGTGTAGGAATTAGGTTGAGGAGGGAAACTGCATAATTCCTATAGTATCGGTAGCACGCTAACGGCACACAATTCTATACCCGATGTCCTTCGGCCCACTCCATCGATCGTCCGTGGGTGGCCGTGAACAGCGCCACGCCACCACGAAGGAAGAAACAGCCCTCTCCGCCCGACCCCCTTCTAGAGACAGCAGCGCGCATCTCTTCCCGGTGAGGGAAGGAGGGGGGGGGGGGGGAGACCCGAGTGCCAGAGTAGCGGGAGTACCCCCGACTGACGCGAGTCGGGGGGAAAGCGAGTCCATGGGAGACGGACACCAAGGCACTAACTTCATCACTCATTCGCCCCGCGCGATCTAGCAAGCCCTGGACGATGGGTCCTAGCACTTAGGATCGGCGGCCAGCTTCCCGCATATGCGCACATATGGGCAGGTTACGGGCTGGGGGGATCCGCCAAGGGGGAGAGAATGGAGGGGGGAGACTATGCGTGCCCGTTTTTCTAACACGCAATTTTTTTTCTTAATGCCCGCCAGTCCCGTGCCCAGTGTTGTGCGAGGTAGCTGTTGTAAAATTCTTAATGCCCGCAACCCCCTGTAGGCAAACCCCGCAAAGTCGAAAGTGACCCGTTTTTACCCACCCACGGCCGTGCGCGCGTATCTTAGCTAAGGTACGTGGCCACACGCGCGCGCGCGCACACGGCAACCGGGACTTACACGCGCGACACGAGGGACTGTGTATCCTTGCCTGCCTCGGGGGAGAATAGCCGCCCTCACCCGCTGTGCCGCGCATCGAGCTCGGCGGGGCCTTATACGTGTCATTCTGTGCCGGCGCGTATCTTAGCCAAGATACGCGGCCACACGTGCAGACGCGTATAGCGGTACTCGCGCCACACGTGCAGCCGCCTATCTTGGCCAACAAAGGCGGACGTGAGCGCGTGAAACGGCCCGTCGGCGAAGGCGACTCGCGCTGGCACGTGCACAGAGGGATGTTGACATACGCGGCTACACGTGTGGGCGCCTATCTAGGGGAACATACGCGCCCCATGCGTGGGCGTGTATGTCACGCGGTACGCGGCTGCGAGTGCAGCCGCCTTTGTTGGCCAAGATAGGCGGCTGCACGTACGTGTGGGCGCGAGTACCGCTATACGCGTCTGCACGTGTGGCCGCGTATCTTGGCTAAGATACGCGCCGGCACAGAATGACACGTATAAGGCCCCGCCGAGCTCGATGAACGCCAGCGGGTGAGGGCGGCTATTCTCCCCCGAGGCAGGCGAGGATACGCAGTCCCTCGTGTCGCGCGTGTAAGTCCCGGTTGCCGTGCGCGCCAGCGCGTGTGGCCGCGTACCTTAGCTAAGATACGCGCGCACGGCCGTGGGTGGGTAAAAACGGGTCACTTTGCGGGGTTTGCCCCCACGGTAGCCCACACTGTGTGTGTGTGTCTCGCGCCTTGCGGGGGGGGAGCGGAAAGGAGGAACCTCTTCCCAAGAGCACCACTCTTGGAGCGCCGCCACTACCACCCAGAGCGCTGCAAGCAGCCCCGGGCAATGACGGCTTACCGCCCACCCAGCCCCCCCTCGGCACACCCCGGCAGCCAATGTGTGACGGCTCGAACCCGCTAAGCCATCCCGCAAGCGGGATGGCCCGCCACTCGAACCCGCAAGCGGGTGTACGAACCGCGAGCGGCTCGCACTCGTGACACGCAGGCGTCCGACAGACGGCGCCGGGGCTAGGCGACCGAAGAGGAACTACGGCAAGAACCGCACACCACCCGCTGACGAGCGCTCGCGGAACTGGTCCGCGGCGCCCGCCAGGGGCGTGCGCGAGACAGGGCTCGAAGCCCTTTTCTGTGAGCAGGGATTCCCTCCCGGCGGGGGTTGTGGCGGAGAGCCGGCATGGGAATCGCCGGCCCCCACCCAGGGGGTGCCCCTGACAGGCGCCGCAAGCGGTGCCCGACAGGGGCGGGTGCCCCCACCCCGAGGGGTGGGGGCGGGGTCGGGGCCCAAAGTGATTCGGCCTATCGCCTCGGCAAGGTCCTCGGTGCGATTCTCCACGGTGTCGTCGAGCGAAAGCGCGGTAGCCGCGGAGGTGATGACGTCGACATCGGTGGAATCGGCTGGGTCAACGTCAATGTCGATAGCTCTTTCACGTCGGATCCCCTTGTTGTCTCCGATGTGTCGCGCCTGCGCGCTCGGCGTGTATGAAATCCATACCACCCCATGCTCCACGACTGGGGCTTTAGGCTGCGAGGGCGGGGCGCTAGGCGGCGGTCTGTTTTCGGGAGAGTCGGGTGGGTCATCGGCGTAGCTAGAGGCCCCATCACCGATGTCGTCGAGTGGGATGGTTGTACCTCCTCCGTTAATAACCACGTCGTCGCCCACGGTGCTGCTCTCCCCGGCGTCTGCGTCTGTTGGGAGCCACGCGCACAGGCTTCCCAGCTTTCCCACGGGGCGGCGCGAACATCTAACGAGCAGCCGAGCGTGGACGCCAGACACTGTGGACGAGACACTTGACCGCGCAGCGGCCGCTCCACTGCGCAACCTTCGTCCGGCATGGCGGCCGCCGCGCTATGCGACGGCGACGTCAAGATGGTCATCTGGGATCTGGACGGCACACTGTGGCGCGGCACGCTCGACGAGGCGGACGCTGACGATGACCTTGCCGACGGCTCTCTCGCGCCGCTCATTCGTCTGCTCGCTCAGCGAGGCATCGTGTCGTCGGTCTGCTCGTTCAACGACGAGGAGCGCGCTCGTGCGGCGCTGCAGCGGCTCGGCGTGTGGGAACTCATCGTCTTTCCCGCAATCTCGTTCGACTCGGCCTTCTCCAAGCCCGCCGCCATCCGCGCCACGCTCTCCGCGGCCGGGCTGTCTCCCGCCAACGCGCTCTTCTGCGACGACGAGCCGCGGCACCGTGCGGCAGCCGCCGCCGCGCTGCCCGGCCTGCTGACGTGCGCTCCTTCGCTCCTCCCGCCAGAGTCGGCCCTGAGACGGTGCGGCAGCGCCGACCCGGGCTGCTCCCGGCTGCAAAAGTACCGCCTGCTCGAGGCGCGGCGGCGGGCAGAGGCGGCGGCCGTGTCGCAGGCCGGGGCGGGTGACGCCGCTGCGCAGCGATTCCTCGACAGCTGCGAGGTGGTTGTGCGGCTGAGGCCGCTGCGGGGCGCGAGCGACGAGGCAGCTCGACGGACGGAGGGGAGTCACCCTTACCACGAGCAGCCCGCGACACGTCGACGGCGCTCCTATAGGACCTCGTCCGGCTCGTGGCGCTGACGCAGTTTCCTGGAACCTTCCTGGAACCTTCCTGGAGCCTTCCTCCTAGGACCTCGACCGGCTCGTGGCGCTGACGCAGCGGACGAACCGGCTCAACTACACGCGGCGGAGGCGAGGCTGCCGCTGGGGGCGGACCACCCCGCACCTTCCCGGAGCCTGCACGGAGCCTTCCGTGAGCATGCCCGCAGGCGGGGCTGGTACTGGGAGCTGCTCGAGCGCGACACGGACCTGCTCGCGCCAGACCGCGCGGGAGGCGGGCGGGGCGGCGGGCTCGAGAGCTTCGCGTGGAAGGTGTACGTGTCGGACAGGTTCGGAGAGCACGGCCTGGCGGGACTCGTGGCCGTCCGGCGCGGCGCGCTGCGCCACTTTCTTTTTTCGTGCCGCCTGCTCGGGCTCCACGTCGAGGACGCCTGAGATATGGGGAGATATGGGGAGATGTGGGGAGATATGGGGAGATGTGGGGAGGTATGGGGAGATATGGGGAGATATGGGGAGATACGACCTGCTCGGGCTCCACGTCGAGGACACCGCCCGCCAAACAGCGCCTCCGTATCGCCGCCCTCCTGTCATCTGCCTCGACCCGCTCCCATCAGGCCGCCGTCTACCAGCGCCTCCTCGCCTCGCACGCGCTCCTCCCTCCGCCCGCCGGTGCGCTGCCGCCGCAGCAGCACGAGGCGCTGCTGCGGCAGCGAGCGAGCCATGTGAAGGTCGAGCTCGAGGACGTGTCGAGGACGTGTCGTGGACGTGTGCCGGGGGAGGAGGCGGCCGAGCCCATGGCGGCGGGCTGCGGGGGGGCCGATTTTGCGGGGGGGGCGCCGCCGCGCGCACTCGCGTGTGGCTACTGCAGCCTCGCGCCGCTCGGCAGCCTGCTCGAGGGTCGCGGCTGGGCGGTTGAGATGGCGAGCGGCGAGCATGAGACATGGGGAGATGTGGGGAGATATGGGGAGATGGCGAGCGGCGAGCATGAGCCCCCCCCCCCCATGTGCGTCGGATGAAGGAAGGCGTGATCAGCCGGCCATCCCTTGGTCAGGCGACCGACGAGTACGAGCGCTTCGCCGTCGGCTCGCTGCTCGCCCTTCGCCAGTACTGCTCCTCGCCCGCTGCCGCCGCCGCGATTGAGCGCGAGGTGGAGGCTGCCGCTGCGAGGGCGGCAGAGGAGGCGGGGGAGGAGGCAGAGGAGGTGGGGGAGGAGGCAGCGGCGGCGGAGGCGGCGGCGGAGGAGGCGGAGGAGGTGGGGGAGACAGGCGAGGAGGCGGGTGAGAAGGCGGCGAGGGAGGAGGCGAGGGAGGCAGGGGAGGAGGGACTTGCGGCTGCGGCGCGGTCGCCTCGCCTCTTCGAGCGCGAGCAGGGTGCGATGCGCGGCGGGCAGTACGACGTGGTCGTGTGGGACCTGGAGCGTGAGCTTCTGTGGCCCGTCGCCACTTGCAGCGGCGGCGGCGGCGGCGGCGGTAGCGGCGGCGGCGATGGCGGCGGCACGCTGCTGCTACCGGTCGATCTGCAGCACGCGCTGCCTCGCTGCCGTTGCCCTCTGGTAGCGGCGTGGGCTGAGCTGTGGAGAGTCAGCCACGGCACCCCCCGCAGAGAGGAGCTCACGGACGCGCGGCTGCTGAGCGGCGTCGTGGTGGCGGCGCAGATCCGCTGGCTGCGCAGCGCCCTCCCGGCGGAGACGTCGCTGCTGTTGCTCGACGTGCCACCTGTTTGGGAGGACGGGTCGCCCACCCACTCTCCGGGCTGGCAGCGCACACTCGCCGCCTTCCCCGCGTCGCTGCGGCGCGGCCTCGAGCAACGCGTCGCTTGCGCCTCCGTTGAGGTTGGGCGTGTGGCGGAGGAGCTGCCCAACACGGCCTTCGTGCGGCGCGCGGCGGCGCTGCGGGAAGGCGACTTGCTCGAGTGGGTGCACACCACCCGCAGGGCGGCCGCCGAGACGGCGGCGGCGGTGGTGCACGCCTATGCCGATGCTCGCGCGTGCTCGCGCTGCTCAGGCGAGAGAGACGCTGCTGGCTGCTTCGGAGAGGACTCGGACGGAGACATCGACGTCCCCCGCCGCCGCCCCCGCCGCCCGAGGGCGGACGAGCCGCCTCGGAGGTCGCCCGTGCCCAAGGCGGCACGGCCGGAGGCGCCGCCTTGGGCTCTCTTGGACGGCGTCTTCACGCCGTCGGAGCTCGCGCGCGTGATCGCCCTCTGCGAGCAGCTCGACCGCTCGGCAGTCAGGGACCCCGAGATCGCCGGCTTCAAGCTGGCGACGACGACCGTGGTCCACTACTCCGTCTCTGCCGACGGCGCGCCGTCGTTTGCCGGCGACGAGCCGCCGGACCCGCTCCTCGACACTGGCTGGCTCTTCCGCCCGCTCGTGGCGGCGTTGCGGCGCGGAGACGCTGCGCTGGGCGGGGCCCTGCCTCAGAGAGCTTTTTGCACGTCGGTGCAGTACAACCGGTACCACCGAGGCGACCACTTTGAGCATTTCCACGTGGACGAGGTGGAGTGCGAGACGGCGTACAAGTCGCTCTCGCTCGTGCTCTTCCTCAGCCGGCCCGACGAGTACGGAGGCGGCGAATTCGAGCTGAGGAGGGGCGAGGGCGGGCAGGTGACGGCGCTGCGCCCGGACGCCAACAGCGCCGCGGTCTTTTGCGCGCGAGAGGTCTTCCACCGCGTGCGGCGCGTCACGCGCGGCGCGCGGCGGACGCTGGTGCTGTGGGCGTGTGCCACCCGCGCGAGCGCGGTGTGCGACGGCCCCGCCGAGCCTTGCGTGGCGTTTGGTCGGATTGGTGCCTCGCCGTTTCTTTAGCCATTTGCGGTGTGAATGTGGGTTCTATGAATGCAGGGCGGGGGGGGGCACGCTCTGTCGTCGCTGCGCGGAGGCTCGGCGGAGGTCGCCGGACACGCACGACACGCGACAGCGGCGACACCACATGGGCGACACGCTGCGCGGTCAGTCGACACACATCTTCTCACATGACAGGTCGCAGGGAAGGGGCCAAAGTACGTAAAGAAAACATGCTAGGGGGCTCCTAACACTGCAGAACGCCACCCTCTACTCGGAGCTAAAGAACCCACCCCACCACACGCATGTGCATGTGCATGAGATGTGCATGTGCAGGTGCATGGAATTTTTTGACGAGCGACTTGGATGCGCGAAAGATAAGTGCAAAGTGGTGGCTGTGACCTGTGACGGTGGTGCGGAGCCGTGTTGTCAGGGCGCAGGAGAGCTCGGATCACTGTCAGTGTGTCGGTGCTCAGCAGCGCCTCGGCCTTGCAGCGTCTCGCGCTCACTCTCTCGCAATCGAGTAACACGCTGTTCATCTCTTCACGGACGTTTTGATCTATCGCCAAAGCCGTTGCTGCTCTTTCGTTTGCAGGTCCATCAATCCATAAGTAGTACAAGACAACTCGTTTACGGTTGGCATGCCTGAACGCCGGGCGTCTCGCCGCCCGGACACGGCTGGCGCGGGTCAATCATGTTCTTCTCCTGAGGCTCAGATACAGAGTCTGGGAGAATGGCACAGAGCGCAACCACACAGGGAAAGAAAAGGAGGTAAGCCGACTGGTTGAAGGTCGGGCAGAAGAACAGCCCGTCGCGCCCAGCGAGTGCCTTGACTTTGCCCTGTGCTGCGCGCGCCACCTCGACGGCGTTCTCGGCGAGGCACTTTCGTACATCTACGTCCGTTTACCCACATTTTTAAAAAAATGACGCCGAGTCGTCACAAGTCATCGTCATCCCCATTGTCGGCGCGACGGCGACTCAAATGCCCAGATCCTCTCATAGACTCCAGCCCCCTGGCGCGCCCGTCGGCGTGCGCGATAGTTCTCGGCATGCGTCATCGTCCACCCGAAGCAGCTCGCTCGTGCCGGAGCAGCTGACTCAGCTGACCAACGTCATCGCGAAGCCCACCACGCGGCCGTGGCGCAGCAAATTCCCTGTCTCCCTTCGTTCGATCATGCTGGCTCTTTCTATGCTGGCTCCAGCATAGACCAGCCGTGGAGCGCCGAGGAGGACGCCCTCCTGCACAGCTTCGTCCAAACGCTCGGCCACCAGTGGAAGAAGATCGCCGAGCTGCTGCCCGCCCGCTCGAAGAGCTCGACCAGAAACCGCTGGACCCGCATCAGCAAGGCCGCCTTTAAGGCGGCTGGCAGCGCTAGGCCAAGCAGCCAGGGCTACCTGTGCCGCCGCTGCGGGCTTCCGAAGAAGGGCCACCACTGCGGAGTACCGGCAGAGGAGCAGCCCGTGCTTCCGTCGAGCGCCCCTGTGCCGCTAGGCTTCGATCTGCCAAGGCGGAGGTCGGTGTCGGAGGAGGAAAACCGAAACCGTTTGGGTGCCCCACAAAAACCCAAACGCTACAGCCTAAGCGTCACACCTCCCCCTCACGTCCCCCCCCCCCTTGGGGACGTAGCGCACGCCCTTACTCGGAGAGAGTGGGGGGGGAGGGGGGGTCTGGGGGAATAGGAGGAGCCTTCGAGCTCGGAGTTAGGTCCACAGTAGAGAGGCCGGCATTTAACCCCTAAACGGCTACCGAAACGGGGTGCCCGGAAGGGCGATATCACGGCGGCCTAACTGTGCCTCCGTGCGCTCGCCACATACCCCCTGCTGCCCGAGGGTCGTGTTAGCACTTTATTGGGCACATACAGAGGCGGTGGGAAGCCACCACGTTCCCTTCAAATTTCCCGCCACCGAGCTCCGGAGCGCGCTCTGCACGAGCTCCTGGGACGCGGTTTCGTCTTTCGATCCCAGACGGTCGTCGCACGTCGGCGCCCCAGTGAGGTCCGCCGTCATAGGTGTAGCACGCTACTAGACACACTGCCTCCAAGTTGAGCGGTGGAAAATTGTGACGAAGCCACGCACCGAGGCGCCGGCGTCCCTCTGGCAATCTGCCACCGACAGCAACACGCCTTTGATCACCGGCTGCTTGCGCTCCGCATACTCTCCAGAAGCTGTTGGTTGTGTGGCTGGTGATACTTCTATCAGCCTTCCTCATGCACAATGTTGCCGTTGAGCTACGAGGCTGCAACCCGTCGTCATTTGAGTTTGCTGCCAGCCACACACAGCGCGTTCCTGCTGCACGAATGGTTGGACAGGTGTGAACAACACCTCGTGGGGGCGGCACCGCAGGCGTCCATTGAGGGGTCCAGGTGATAGCCCTGGGCGGACAATCCATACGCCTAGTTGGACTTCAGATCGCCCGATCGCGTCCCGGTGAACTGACGTCGGATTTGTGACGCCGCCGCACCGCGCCGCGGCCGGGGGCCCTCTGGAGGCTGAGGATGGCCGTGGCGGACCTAGACGAGCTCTGGGAGGTAAAGTGTCAGTGTATATATTGTAGAGGCTGACCACGTGCACAATATCTCTCACTCTAGCTAAGCCAGGGGAGGCTATTCTGGGCGTCCACACGGCTTGCACTGGTGACCCTCGCGACAAAGCGAGCGCGTCCGGCAGAGCGACTGAAGAATCGAGGACAGAGTCACAAATCCCGCTTGTTGTGCATGTTTTGAGGTCGGACAGTGCTGCTGTCTTCTCCACGCAGCAGCCGACGCCACCAGGCCTCGGTAGGCTACAACTTTCCACTCCCCACCATCTAGC
>NW_005199770.1:164363-165647 GCF_000372725.1 Emiliania huxleyi CCMP1516
TCATGGCCCAGCCCCTCGGGGTTTATATGCCCGACTCGCCGCTGACCGGGGGGCCCTCGGTCGATTCGGTCGAGCGCAGCTTCCTGTGGGAGCTGCAGGGGTCGCTAGAACCAGGGGAGCAGCCCGCCGCCGGGGGGTCACCCCTATTCGGGGGGGGAGGGTGCCTTGGGGGGGGGGCTCCGGCCGGGGCACCCACGCAGCCTGGGGGGGATCCGAAATTTGGGTATTTAAGTCTCGACATACTCGCAAAAGAAAGGGAGGCCGCGGCACAGGTTCTGGCGAGGCGAGTCCCGGTGGTATGGGCAAAAAAGGCGGCCCCCCCGGCCGACGCGAGGAAGGGGCAGGGGCCTCTTTAGGAGGAGGAGGAGTTCATGGGGCCGGTTTACCGCATTTGAATTTTTCATTTTGATCAGGGGAGGGGGACCCCCGCCCCCCCCCCCCCCCCCGACCTGGCCTATTCAGCCACCGCCTCCGTCGACCAAGGCGTCGCCGCCGTACCGGGCTTCACAGCCTCCCCCCCCGACGCCGCATCATCTCCATCGGCCGGCCACCACTCCCCCACGACTACCCCGGCGGCCTTGCACGGAACGCGGCGAGGGGCAACTGGACTCGCCTCGTCCTCGGTCGCCTCATCCTCCTCTCCCGCCTCCGCCATCACCTCGTCTCGTGGCGCCGCCTCCTCCGCCTTATCTCCCGCCACCTCCACCCCCTCCTCCATCGCCTCGGGCGCAGAGGCCTCCCCTGCCCCCACCGTCTCCCCCTCCCCCCTCGGCCACGGCTCGCATGCCGTGGCCTCGCTCTCTGCTGCGAGCATGCCGAGGCTCAGAAAAGCGTCCACCCAAGGGGCGCGCGGGGCATGCGCGGGCGCCCCCACGGCGGTCGACGCGGCCGGAGCCGCAAAGCACGCCGGCGTCGGCGCAACCCCGGCCAACCCCGTGCCGCCGCTCGTGCTCGCCCAAACGCCCTGCTGGACGGGTATAGCGACCACCGCCGGGCGGGCAGGCGCGAGGAAGTGAGAGCTATCGAACGACGTCTGCACGCCGACCGGATGCTGCCCGCCGGTGCCGGTGCCGGTCTGCCGCTGCGAGTTGAACATCGGCAGCATGCTCTCCTCGATCTCCGCCGGGAGCGAGGAGAGGCTGCCCGCTGCCGCCTCGCGCAGGCCGCCGTTGCCGAACAAGTTGAACAAGGCCGCCGGGCACGGGAAATATATTCGGAACGGCGTGGAGGCCGCCGGGCACCGGAACGGGAGGGGTGCATATGGGATGGAGGGGCTGGCCCATT
>NW_005199770.1:167164-172093 GCF_000372725.1 Emiliania huxleyi CCMP1516
GAGGCGGCGGCGGCGACGGCGACACGGATGGAGGCGGCGCAGGCAAGGCGGAGGGAGGCGGCGGCAGAGGCGGCGGCGGCGACGGCGAGCCGGACGGCGGCGGCGCAGGCAAGGCGGAGGGAGGCGGCGGCAGAGGCGGCGGCGGTGACGGCGAGGCCGACGGAGGCGGCGGGGACGGCGACGCGGAGGGAGGTGGTGGCGACGGCGACGCGGAGGGAGGTGGCGGGGAGGGAGAGGCGGAGGGTGGCGGCGGCGAGGGCGAGGCGGACGGAGGCGGCGGCGACGGCGAGCCGGAGGGAGGCGGCGACGGCAAGGCGGAGGGAGGCGGCGGCAGAGGCGGCGGCGGCGACGGCGAGCCGGAGGGCGGCGGCGCAGGCAAAGCGGAGGGAGGCGGCGGCGTGGGCGGCGGCGGCGACGGCGAGCCGGAGGGAGGCGGCGACGGCGACACGGACGGCGGCGGCGCAGGCAAGGCGGAGGGAGGCGGCGGCGTGGGCGGCGGCGGCGACGGCGAGCTGGAGGGAGGCGGCGACGGCGACACGGACGGCGGCGGCGCAGGCAAGGCGGAGGGAGGCGGCGGCGTGGGCGGCGGCGGCGACGGCGAGCCGGAGGGAGGCGGCGACGGCGACACGGACGGCGGCGGCGCAGGCAAGGCGGAGGGAGGCGGCGGCGTGGGCGGCGGCGGCGCAGGCAAGGCGGAGGGAGGCGGCGGCGTGGGCGGCGGCGGCGACGGCGAGCCGGAGGGAGGCGGCGACGGCGAGCCGGAGGGCGGCGGCGCAGGCAAGGCGGAGGGAGGCGGCGGCAGAGGCGGCGGCGGCGACGGCGAGCCGGACGGCGGCGGCGACGGCGAGCCGGAGGGCGGCGGCGCAGGCAAGGCGGAGGGAGGCGGCGGCGTGGGCGGCGGCGGCGACGGCGAGCCGGAGGGAGGCGGCGACGGCGACACGGACGGCGGCGGCGCAGGCAAGGCGGAGGGAGGCGGCGGCAGAGGCGGCGGCGGCGACGGCGAGCCGGAGGGAGGCGGCGACGGCGAGCCGGAGGGCGGCGGCGCAGGCAAGGCGGAGGGAGGCGGCGGCAGAGGCGGCGGCGGCGACGGCGAGCCGGAGGGCGGCGGCGCAGGCAAGGCGGAGGGAGGCGGCGGCGGGTACGAGGCCGGCGGAAGCGCAGGCGGGGACGGCGACGGGAGCATCATGCACCTCTCACTTCGCGCTTCCTTCTCGTTATTCATTTTCCCTTCGTAATCGTATCCTGACCCCTCATTGTAGTCATAGACGCAGCGGCGCACGGGATTCGTGGGGTCGTCCGCGATGTTCGTGTAGCACTCGGTAGTCTCCTGGGCGAGGTCGGGTGTGGATTTGGGGCCGTCCTTGTAGGTTTTCGTCGGGTCGCCAGGCAGGCACGGGTTTCCGTACGAACGGGGCGTGTTGCCAGTCTTTCTCACGATTGCGTTGCACGAGACGCACGGGTCGAAGGCCGCCCCGATGACAAAGATGAGCGCGTCGAATCCCGGGGCGGCGGGAGAGGCGACGACCGCGGTCTTCACAGAGTCCACGTCGATGTCCAGGAGGGGCCGAGACGCGACGGCGATCGCCTCGCCGTCGGGAAGATGCGACGAGCCGTCCAGGAAGCCCAGCCCGAAGAAGCCGCTGCCAACCTGCGGCGTCAGGCCAGTGAGAAGGGCGGTGATGTCGCTCTCGGCAAAGGCGCCCGTGACCGCAATCTCGATGGTCGAAGCCTTGCCGTCGGTGGGCGTGTTGGGCGAGGCAAACAGGTAGAGGTTGTTGCTCTTGTCCTGCACGACGGTCGCCACACGGGGCGTCGAGGTAAACGAGACGGTGGTCTGCGCGGAGATGCCGATCGCGGTTTTGCTCGACGAGAAGTCGATGTACACGCTGTCCATGTCCGTGCCGGGGGTGAAGGTGACAGTCATGACGAGGCCGGCGGGGTAGGTGTCGCCCGAGCCACCCATGTCGCCGACGCCGACTTCCTTGTTGTTCGCGTTGACAATCGCAGCGATGCCGTTCTCGGGGGCGACACTCTCGATCACGCCGTTGGCAAACTCGAGCTCGACGGTTTGCCAGGAGAGGGCGGTGTCCGCGTCGATGAGCGTGCCGTACGCACCGTTCGTTGCCGTGTCGCTCGAGTACGCAAAGATCTGCATCGTCTGCCCGACCTTGCGCCCAAAGATCGTGCCGTACGTTCCGGTGCTCGCGAGCGATCGCCGGGCGCGGGGCGTGGCCAAGAGCGCCCCCGCGGCCTTCTGCTCGCCGCCGCCGCCGACGCCGACGCCGCTGCCGCTCAGGCCGGGGGCGGCCACGACCAAGGCGGGGGCGTGCTTCGCGAGGAGCCCCGGCTCGCCCCGCACCGGCGCGGCCGGGTCGAGGAGGAGGAGGAGGGAGAGGAGAAGGGAAGACATTCGAGGAGATCTGATTCGCTGCTCGGCGTGCATCGTTTCGCTCCTCGGCGTGCGCCCCGCCACCCCGACCGAAGACAAAACTCCTTACTTCAGCTGGCATGTCGGCTGTCGGGCCTCTTCGGCTCGCGGCCGCCGTGCTGCTGGTCCTGAGCGATCCTGCGCTCGCACTCGCGCAGAGCACGCGTGCTCTGCGCCCCGTGGACGCCGCAGCAGCGGTGTCCCACGTCGGCGCTGTCCGACACCCACTCCTCGGCTCGACGTTCCAAGAGCTGCCAGCTCGACCCGCCTCAAACATCTGCAGCGCGGTCAAGCCGGTCCAGGCTATCGTCGAGCACCCAACGGCTGCCGACGCGGCTCCCGAGCCAGCCTCGGCTGCCGCCACGGCTGTCGCCACGGCTGTCGCCACGGCTGTCGCCACGGCTGTCGCCACGGCTGTCGCCACGGCTGTCGCCACGGCTGTCGCCACGGCTGTCGCCACGGCTGTCGCCACGGCTGTCGCCGAGGCTACCTCGTCTCGTGTGTTTTTCGTGTCCATGTCGCGTGACGAGTCTGGTGTGCCTAGCGTGTCTAGCGTGTTTTCTACCCGCTGCACAGGTCCGGCGCCGACTACCTCGACCGTCCCACCCACCGTGCACCGTGCAGAATGGCTCTGGGTTGGACCAAAGGCAGCCACAAGGCAGCCTGTCCTTCACAGTGTCCACAACGCCGGTGGGGTCCCCTCGGATGAGGGGGCGGGGGCGGCACAACCGTCTTGCCCATTGCCCTCGACGACTGGCAGAGCCGGAGCCAACCGCACCGACCACAGCCCGACCAGCAGCCAGGAAACTACCCCGCTGGGCGGGGGCCTGGTTGGGTTGTGCGAGGTGCGGCCCTCTCGGAGCCACGAATCGTACAAGTCCATTGACTCCGAGCGCATCTTCTACCCGTCCGACGACTCGCTCCTGCCGGGACCCTGGTCGACAGGTACCGAAGGCGGTCGAGCACCAGGACGAGGAGGCGCCGTTCTGGCGTCGCCCGTTCCCAACAACTCCGACATCGACATCTTCGTTGGCGGCACGCCCGCAAACGAGACCATCGCCAGCCTCTTCTCCCGCGACGCCTCGTCGGCGGGCGGCCTCTGGGACCTCTCTGACGCACTGGGACTGGTGCTGGCAAAGCTTCGGACGCGATGCGCGCCCCGGCCAACGCGCCGGTCGTGCACGGTGACAAGGAGAAACCAGAGCTCACCCGGCAGTACAACGAGGGGTACAAGGTCGACCTCGCGGAACCCCACGCTGGCCCGGGAGGATGCGATGAGGTGAATGAAGTCAAGCTCTGGACGCCCCTCCTCAAGACCTCCTCGGCGGGCGTTGGCAACGCCTCGAGCGGCGGCACGCCCGCCTCCGTTGGCCACTCCTACGCCTTCGGCAACACCGAAGAGAAGGCCCGCCGCCTAAACATGGGCTGCAAGGCGCGCGGGCAGCCCGGCCAACCCTTCGACCACAAGACCGGCCACGGCTACGTCAAGGCGCATCGCGGTTTCTACCACGACGCGATCTTTGTCAAGCGCAACAACTTCAACCTGCTGCTCCACGAGACGTTCGGCGGCGGCTTCTCGCCCACCGCCGTTCTCAAGCTGCGCCGCCTCGCGCGCAAAGTCGCGCGCGGCAGCGTCGACCGCACGGCCTACTCGCCCAATTACTCGCTTTCTTTTATGTCCCACCATGCAGAGCGCATCTCTCTCTCTGTTGTGCGAGGCGTGAACCGCGCCATTCGCTCTCACCTGGCAACCCTGTCTGCACGTCTCGCGCGCGCGTGAACAGGGCTCCAGGCCCCAAATGACGTGTGAGTGTTAGAGTTGTTTGGTATTGCTAAAAATCTCTCTCTCTCCGAAGACACCCTTTGAGCACGCATTTTGCTGTGTTACAACAACGATAATATCAAAGGAGCTGAGCAAGCTGTAGTCCAGTCATAGCACTTCAGCACGATGGCAGTACACACAGGGCACACCGACCAGAGGTGGAGAGAGAGATGGACCGCTATTGATGCGGAAGGTGTGTTGCGTGAAATCCGGCACGGTTTCACGCCTGCTCTGCTGAGGTGAGGGGCCGGGCTCATAGCGGCGAGTCGAGCTCCTGCTTGGGGCAGTCGACTGCTGCGCCATCAAGACGGCGAGCGCCGCCGCCTGGCCGCGGAGGAAGAAGAGGCACCAGTCGACGAGGCCGTTGAGCAGAAGCTCGTCCGTCGCCACCGGCGGCGCGGCGGCGGCGGAGGAGGAGGAGGAGGAGGGCGTGGCGCACGAGCCCCAAATCTGCTCCGCCAGCACCGCCGAGGCAGCAGCAAGTGCTCGCCATGAGCCCGAGCCAGCGTGCCGTGCCGGCGCCGAGCGAGGCGAGGCGGCGGCCGCCGTGTGCGAGCCGGGGGAGGGGAAGGCCGAGGCGGCAGCGGAGGCGGCAGCTGCGCCGAGGGCGACATGGCGGAGGAGGGCGCAGCTGTGCAGGCTCGCCGCCGAGGCGGCGGAGGCGGCGGGGAGCTCGACC